>NW_007733776.1:38629-70443 GCF_000696425.1 Galeopterus variegatus
GGGGGGGGGGGGGGGGGGGGGGGGGGGGGAATTCTCCAAGAGCAGGCAGGAAAGCGGCTCCAATCACCAGAGGACCTCCACACACACCAAGGGGTTCCTTCCAAGGTGCTGACACTGGCCCCACATACTCAAGACAGGGTTTAGTCACCACCTGCAAACGCCAGGTCCTTCTTCGGCCGCTCTTCGGCCGCAGGAACAACCCCTACATCCCTATCACTCCCAACCCCACAGGCCCAGGACCCAGACGACTGACACCAGATGTTGGGAACACACACTTACACACAGACTGTGGGAACTGGGAACCCAAGCCTCTAGCTCTACCCTCCCCAGACCAGGTGTAAGGGCGGATCTCCACCTCCCCATGTCCAGCGGTTGCAGGAAGCAGAGCTCACCAAATCTACCTCCTGCCTCTTGCCCAATTCGACTCTCTGCGATCCTCCTCCCCCTCCAGTTCTGGGCAAGAAAGAGCTGAGCTGTCTCTACAGGCTAAGGAAGAGACAGAGGCTGGAGTCCAAGGTCTCAGAGCCCAGCCTCCCTCCAGACCTCTGGAGAAGGTGGCCAAGGAAGTGGAAGGGGTGATCCTGGCAGCCCTGCCCCAATTATTCCACTGTGGGGGCTGTCTTCCAGAGTTGGGAGAATAGGATGGAGGATCCTGCTATTACCCTCTCACCTCTTCCTTTTTCCCAAGTCACATCCTCCCTCCTGCATCTGCAGCTTCACAGCCAATTCTGCCCCAGAAGCAAAGGTAAGGGGACAGGACAATAGGAAAGGCTGGGGTTAAGGTGGCTCTGGGAGGGCAGAGGTCAGCTGTCTACCTCAGGTCCCTCTTCCTAGAACAAGAGGGGCTGTGGGTAGGGCAAGTCCTTTGCCCCGCAACCCTCTCCAATCTGCCAGATCCCCAGAGACCTCCACCACCCCTCCTCCGTGGCAGACAGGAGGGAAGCAGCAGGTCCGGGAGGGTGGGAGAACCTCCAGGGAAGAGCTGAGCCCAGAGCAGGGTAGGGAAAGAAACCTGAGCCATCTAACAATAACTCCCTAGCACCTGCTCTCGCCCACCCAGTGTACACTGCCTCCCAGCTGGGCATGAGTATGCCCAGGTGTGCACCCCACTCACAGCTCTTGTGTATGCACAGCACCCCTCCCTCCCAGAGGAGCCTAAAGCCAGGCAGGGGGCATAGGAGAGAAGGTGTCAGGCTGCCAGGGTTCTCCCCAGCGTCCCTCTTAGGAAAGGGCAGCCCAAAACCTGGCCCTATCCCTAAGCAAGACAGGATAACAAAAGGACACGGTGGTGGGAGTGGGAGGGGATGCACTCCTCATTTCCAGAGCAGCCCCAGACCCACAAAAAACAAACTCATCTCCCAGAGAACAAACCAGATTAGAATTAGGGGGAGGGAATTCTTCCCACCAGAGCAGCTTCTCCCCTCCATTCCTGGGCACAGAAGCCTCAAAGATGCCAGCCAAGGATCTGGAGCCAGGACAATCCCCAGATGGACCAGGTGCCCCTCCCCAAGATGTAAGGGTAGGTTAGAATGGCAGACGGATGTCTGATGAAGTTGACCCTTTCTGCAACACCCCACTGCCAACAGCAAAGACATCAAGCACTCCCCTGACACCCACTCCAATGAGGCAAGAGCAGGGCTGGGGGCAGCAGCTGTCGCACAGGAGGGGCTCTCCCCCAGGCCTAGCAGGAGTGGGATCCGGGGAGAAGGCCCCTCTTCCTCAGAGAGGATAAGCCCACGGACAGGACCTTTAACCTACCGTCCAGCCTGCTGTGAAGCTATTGGATTCCAAGCAAGAAGATATAAAGTGGGGGCAAGGGGCTTGGGCTTCATGTCCCCTAGAAAACGTGGAAGAAGAGATGAACAAAATGTTCCCTGAAAGGAAGAACCCTCAAAGTTCTTCAGTCCTGATATAACAGAAATAGCGCCCAGGCTTACTTGGGGAATCCCATCTGTCCAGCAAGAGACTGTGGGAAGTGATGGGGAGCGACGAGACCCCTACCACGTCCCCGGGCTCGCATCCCTGCGTAGGAGTGTAAGAACCACTGCCCACCCCCAGCTCCTATAATAGCAGAGGGGGAGGCCGGTACATACAGTGGTTTGAGCCGTTCCAAAGCGGAGTCCGGAGCGGGGTGGAGTAGGGACCCGGGGCAGGGAGCACTTTCTCCGGGAGCAAACAGGCCCGGTTCTGGTTATAAAAATCCACCACTAGGAAGGGGTTAGAGGCGGGGGTGAGCCCCCCCACTTCCACACTCTCGTACATCTTCCCCCGCGAAGACAAGAGGGTCCGGACGAGGAAGTCCTGCGCGCCGCCCCCTCACTCAGCCGGCGGCGCCATCCGAGCAGAGCAGCTGGGAGCGAGGGCACGTCCCCTCGTCCCAACGGGCGACCGGGGCAGGGGAACGCCCCCTGTCCTGAAGTCCCCGCGGCTAAGTCCGCCGGCAGCTCCGCCAGTCCCAGGTGAAAAGCGAAGAAGTTGTGTATGCTGGGAAGAGGGTCCCTCGGCTCCCCCAGCGAACGCCCGGCGGAGGCCCGGGAACTCGTGGCTTCACCTCGAGGGGGCTCCCGTCTCGAATCTCGTGGCGTCCGAGGCAGAGTCCGCAGGCTCCCCAAGTCCGCAGGTCGGGGGCGGGATCGGAGCAGGGCGGGGGAGTCGCCGAGCACTTCCTCCTCCCGGCCGGGGCTCCCGGGCTTCTCCCGGTCGAGGATTCCGGGTGGGGGTGGGGGCCCCGCGCGGCCCCGCCTCCGCCTCCGCCAGGCCCGGGACAGCCGACGCCCGGTGGGTCTCCGGTGGTGAGCGCCGCACCCCCACCCCAGCTTTGAGCGCCCCCCTCCCCTAGAGTCCCACCCCCTTTCCTGAGCCCCGCCCCGTCCAGGCACCGCCCCTGGCTTAACCCATTCCGGGCGGGTCGGGCTGCTGCGGGAGAAACGCAGGGAACGGAGAAGGAGAGGCGGCATGTGGACAGGCGAGTGGGGGGACCCTGGGAAGGGGGAGGAGAGGAGAGAGGAAGGGAAGGGAAAAGGCACCAGAGGAGGAGTACGCAGGGTACGGACGGAGGCAGGGCGCAGGGAAAGGAGGGGGCTGCGGGCTGAGGCGAGGACGCAAGAGGGGAGGGTGTCTTACCCCATCCCAGTTCTGGCTTCCAGCCTCCCCCGTGGTTTGGTCAATCCCCAGCCAGGCGAAGCCGCGGTGGTGGGGCGGGGAGGAGGGGAGTGGTCCCGGTGTCATCCCCCTCACACACACCCCCACCCAGCCCTGGCCTCATTTGCCTAATGCAATGCGGCTGAACTCTCGCTGAACTCTCCTGGCGGCGCCTCACCTCTGGGTGACCCACCCACCGCTGCCCGTGACATCACCCGCTCGCCATCCCGCCCGCGGGGCTCGCCCGTCGGCCCCCTGCCCGGCCAGGCCAGACCAGGCCAGCTCCCCCGGAGACGCAGGAGGCGCAGGGCCCGGGTGCGTCTGGCCGAGTGTTAGCGTCACGAACGCGGCGTGCCGGGTGTCCCGGGTGTGACACTGCAGCTCGGGAGCTGTGGGAATGAGACACCCGGCTTGTGTCATTGTCTGTGACATCATGTGCGACTCCGGCCGCCCGCCCGCCGGAACCCGACGCGGCAACGCGGGTGCTGTTGGCACAAACACAAGCAGAGGGTGCTCTCCTCCCCACGCTCTGCGTGCTTCCGGCGAGCAAAGCCCCGCCCAGGGTGTCTCCCTGCGGAGGAACCAGGATCGGGCACTGTGCAGCCCAGGAGAGATAAAAGAAGGGGGCTGGTGCCTTCCAGCTGACCACTTCCTTCCGGAAGCCTTCGGGATGGCTTTTTCATTGGAAGAAAGGCCTAGGTTGGGAAGGTCCCTATAAAGAGGGGATCCTATTACTCCACTCTCTACAAAGAAGGGATGGGAATTTACATGCCACCCAAGGATATTCCAGAAGCCAGGTTCGTACATATGTTGTCATTTAATCCTCACAGCAACTCCAAGAGATAAGCTTTACAAATAAAGAAAATGAGGTTTCAGCAAGGCTAGGAGGGTTGTCCAAGATCAAGCTACTAATATAAAGGACAGAGTGGGTATTTGAACTTTCTGTCCCCAAAACCCATGTTCCCAGCAAGCCAGGCCTATTCAAGAAAAATTGTATTTTCTGAGTGACTTCTATGTGGATACGCTGGTGAACCTTCCCTTGCAGACCTTATGGAGCAACGTCCATTAAGCAGATAATCACAAATATATATGTACATGTGATTGCAAACTGAGATAAGTGGCATAATGGCACAAGTATATAGTGTGCTCTGAAGGAGAATTAATGTAGGTACCTAAGTTAGAGTGAAGGATCAGGGAAGAACTCAAATAAAGCAGACCTAAAAAAGGGTAGAAGTTAGTCAGGCAAAGAGTAGGAAGGAGTGCAGTCCCAGTAAAAGAAAACCCGTGCAAACGTCCTGGGATTACAGACATTGATGAGTTTATTCAAGGAACTGACGGAAGACTAGGATAGATAGAGCATAAGATTCAAGAGGAAAAGATAACAAGACCAGGCTGGAGAGGGAGGCTTAAGACCAGACTGGGCCGGCTTGTAGGTCTCAATAAGGCTTTCAGATTTTATCCTAAACACAGAAGACATAGAAAGGTTCCAAGCAGAGGACAGGCAAGATCTGATTTACAGTATAAAAGATCTTCCCAGCAGCTATGTGAAGAATGGATTGTAGGAGAGCAAGAGAAACCAGTTAGAAGCTACTGCAGCAGTCGAGACACCAGACAGAGGGGGCTTAGCCTAGGAAACTGGCAGTGGTAATGGAAAGAGGAAGGTGGATTCACCAGGTATTTTAAAGGTAGAATCAATGGGGGGATGGGAAAGGAAGTAGCAAGAAGGACTCTCTGGTGTGCAGCTTATCCAACAGCAAAGTTCCTGAGACTACAAAGTACAGAAGTCCACTGTTGGATAGGTGGGTGTGGGGCTCTGGGGTTATAGATCAAATGCTGGGGTCTGACACTGGGAAAGAGGGCAGAGTGCTTCCATGTCTTTGGTGTCTTTCCTCTCAAATGATGCAGCTCCTGGTCACCAGTTATGTGTTAGGCTCTGTGCCCACAGCTGCTAGATGCTAAGGGACCTGAGACTCAGTCTCTGCCATCAAATACCTTGTGGTCAGAGAAAGATCTCCCAAGTGATTATAGCTCATTGCAGGAACAGGGGAGAAATAACCTCATGGTAGAGATGATGTTGTAAGAGAAAAAATAAGGATCCACAGGCATTCAAAGGAGGGAAGGAGAGTGTGGCAAGGAAGGGGGAACATCTGTGAAAGTTTCTGTGAAGAGGCAACATCCAAGATGTTCCTTGAAAGATGGATAGGATTTCCAGAGCTAGTGAAATGGAGAGGCCTGTTCTGGTCAATGACAAGGTCATGGGACAGTCAGAGCAGAACACAGTGTCCTGGGGCAGTAGGAGAAGAGAGAAAAAAAGAAGGTTCTGGGGGTGAGGGGCCTCTGGTGGCAGATGTTAGCAGACCTGTGGTCCCATCCTGCTGAGCCTCACCATGCCCCATGTCCTTCTCTAGGGCTTTGCACTTAGCAAGCCCTCAGCAAGAGTGAGCTGAATTGACCCCCACTGTGCCAGGCAGGGCTCCCTCCTGTCCCCAACACCATCTGAAGGGGACAACAAACAGGAAATCATGAAGCTAGGTGCCAGGTGGAAATCAAGTCCCAGTACAGGGTGGCCATCCCCCAAGACAATGCCCAGCTCTACCCCGCCCCTTGTCATTACTGCTCTTACAGGGTACTTGAAGCACACTGAGGCCCTCACCAGCAAGCAGGTCACCATGGCCTAATAGCAACCTGCCCAGCCAGGGACAGACTAGAAGTCTTGCTTTATTTTTTTGGCAGCTGGCCAGTACGGAATCCAAACCCATGACTTTGGTGTTATAAGGCTAGGCTCTAAGAAGTCTTGCTTTAAAGAGGAGGAAACAGATTCAGAGAGAGGTTGGATGAACCGCCCAAGGCCACACAGGAAGAGCTGTCCTTTAAGACTTCTGCCCATGGGGGACCTTGGTCTGCAGGCTAGCTGAGGTTTCCAGCAAACCAGAAGTCAAAATGGGCAGAGGCAGTTCTTTATTTCTGACCTAGCCAGGGCTGAGATGCCTCCACTTTACCCTGGGAGACCTGACTCACTGGCTATGCCTCTGCTCCGTGGAGGGGGAGATGAGGAAGGCACTGCCCCAAAACAATTTGGAGAAAGGAACAACCTCATCTTTCTGCAGATGCTACCCCCAAAGGGCAGTCAGGGCCTGCAATGGCATAGCCCCACAGACACATATCTCTTGGCATGAGGTGAACACAATGCCTTGGGCCCTGCCCTGCCTAAAAGGAAGACAAGTTTCTGTCCCTGAGACCTCTCCCGTATTCCATGCTGGGATCCTGCACTGAGCATACCTGTGCATTATCTGTGCTGGGAGATAAAAAGTGAGGAGCTCCATTTTCATTCAAAACTCCATGTAATGGGGGCCGGCCCGGTGGCGCACTGGAGAGTGCGCCACTTGGGAGCGCAGAGTGCTGTATTGCATTTCAGAAACAAAGATTTTAAGACAGCTGTTACAAATACGTTCAGAGAATTAAAGAAAACTATGTTTAAGGGATTAAAGGAAAATATAGTGACAATGATTTAACAAAGAGCAAATCACAATAGAGAAATAGAAACTGTTTTAAATTGAAATTCTTATCCTTAAAAAAATGCACCAATAGAAAAGAAAAAAAATAATAATAACTAGATGGGTTTGAGAGCAGATTTCAGGTGATGGAAGAAGGAATCAGTGAACACAAAAAAGACTAACAGAAATTATACAATATGGGGTCGGCCCGGTGGTGCACTGGAGAGTCCGCCACTTGGGAGCGCAGAGTGCCGAGGGTTCAGATCCCATGTGGAGACCGGTTCCCGCTCACTGGCTGAGCGTGGTGCAGGCGCAACACCGAGGGTTGCGATCCCGTTACCGGTCAGTAAAAAAGACAAAAAAGAAAAAAAAAAAAAACTCCATGTAATGGTCTTTGGCTGACTCTGCATTTTGGACCCCAGGAAAGGCATTGCTAGGCAGTACCCTCCCCCGCTGGGCTGTCCCTCCTATTGTCTAAGGAAAGAGTGAGAAGAGGGAAAGGAGGGGTGACACAGAGACTGCAAAGGGGAGAAGTGGAGTCTCTAGGCGCACATGGCAAATATGTAGACAGAAAATCTGGAGCCATCCTTTAGGGGGCTCCCATCCCAGCTCTTCTATTGATTGCTTCCAACTTCCCTGCCCCTCCCCACAAATTGAAACAAAATAAGAATAAGAACTGTGGCTTTTACACTCTGTTCTTTCCGTGTCTGTCTGAAGATGGGGAAAGGGTGCCCACTGAGTTCTGCAAACTCCCATGAGCTGCAGTGGGCAGGTTCGGGGGTGGGGAGGGGTGTGAGCAGATTGTACCTACAGCTTCCAGGACAGGATAGAGATCCTGCCCAGGCCTTTTATCTTTCTCTCCTTCCAGCCTTCAGGATCCAAAACAGAGAAGAGGGGGCGTGGCTTGGGGCTTCCCTACGCCCCCTACTGGGGGAAAGGAGGTCCTAAGGCACGGGCAGGGCCTGAGCAATGGGGGAGGGGTTTCAGCATTGGCACTGAACCCTCCCCCCAGGCTCCTCACACCTAGGAGTGTCCCCCACAGTTCCCTCCCGAAGGTGCCTATCTGGATGGGGGAAAACAGCCCGGTTTTACAATTCTACAGACCCGATTCTACCTTAACGTCCCTCAGCCGAGGTTCCTCTTGTGTAAATGGAGATAATGTCCCTCTTCCAGGATTGCAGGGATTAAGATTTGTAAAACACAAATGAAGTCCCTGACACACAATAGGTGCTCCACAGAGGTTAGCATCCCATTCTCTCCAACTCCCACCTACAAAGGGCATGGGTCTATAGCTGAGTGCATTACATATAGATCTTGCCTAATTCTTAGCCCTCTAAGGTAGGTTCTTGTACTACCTCTGTTTTGCAGATGAGGAAACGTGCTCAGATAGGTTATCAGCATGTAGTGAGTAGTGCAAATGTCCAAGTTTTTTGTTTTTGTTTTTTGCGCTGGTTCAGGGATTGAACCCCAGACCTTGGTGTTACCAGCACCACACTCTAACCAACTGTACTGAAATGTCCAAGTTTTAACTGTGAAGCTACAGTGTCCACTCCACAGCCCCCCAGACAGGCTCCTTTGCCTCGCCTATGGAATTCCTCCAATGAGCAACAAAAAAAGAGCAGATTAGCGCTCCCCTCCAGCCTAGAAGAACAATAAGAAATAGAGACGCTCCCCTCCCAAACACAAAACACAATCCAAAGACCACTGCCCCTCAAGCACTCTATGCCGTAAATCATGCCCCACCCCACCTCAGCACTCAAAGAGCTGAAACCCCTCCCCAGCTCTGCATTTGATTCTCCCAAAACACATTCAGTTTTCTAACCCTCACTGAAAGCACACAAGCTATTAATCCCCTTCCCAGCACCCACCCAACCTTGACCCTCCCCACCTCCCTAAACACACATAACCCTGACCCTTCCCATAACACCCACAGAGTCTCTAACCTCTACAGTAAGCACCAGTCCTCAGAGAACGAACTTCAGGGGTTGGCTTGGGGGAAACAGGGAAATCCTGTACCATCTCTGGGTCCTCCCACCCTGGCTCCCTGGGAGACTATAGCAGGACAAATATTCTCTTGTCCCCACAGTGACCTGGGAGGATTTCTGTCATCCTACAGGCTACAGGATCTCTGAAGGGCACTCCCAATACACCAAAGTTGCTGCTTCCTCCCCACCTGGAGAGAGGGATGAGAAGGGGAAGAGAGACCATGCCAACACTTGGTGAGGAATTGAGGAGGGAGCCTTACCAGCAAAGCTTCCTACCAAAAGGGTGCAAAGGAGTAGAGTATTGCTCCCTGCAGTAGTAGGGGGCCACCAATTTCCCCCTCTCCTAGGAACTGTCTGACCCCTATTGTCAGCTCCAAGGCAGGCAGGCAGAGCAGGCTAAACTGCCTCTGTCTCCAAGGTGAAGTGTGCAAAAAATTTTTTAAACTTTTTCAAATTATTTATTTTTTGGCAGCTGGCCAGTACTGGGATTGAACCCTGGATCTTGGTGTTACAGCACCACACTCTAACCAACTGAGCTAACTGGCCAGCCCGCATGTGAAATTTTTACGACATGCTTTCCTACCCAGAGCTGAGGAGCTCTGGTCACCAGGAGCCTCCAGCCCTGCAGGAAGAGGGAGATACCTGGCTCCCTCAGGCCCACGGCCACCCTGTGGTCCCAGAGAAGGGGAAGGTCAGATAGAAGCTCAGAAGCTGGGAGTCTGAGTAGGAAGAGAAGTTGTTGTTGTTTACTAGGTAGTGGGGAGGAGCCAGGAAACCAACATGTTCACAGAGGGAGGGGGCAGGAAGGGGTCATTGCCTAACCTGGGTGGGGAAAGCCAGAGAAGGCTACACTAGCCCAAAATGTGGGCACTCCACCCTGGGGGTAGAAGGTTACCAGGGTGGGACGCCCTCCCCACCCACCTCTAAGAAAGAGGAAGACACTTGCAACATTCAGGGGAGGGAGAAGCATTCGCTCCCTCTGACATAGCACCCATTGCTAACCCTCTGATGAGGACAGACCCCAAGTGGGCAGAGTGTCTGAGAGCTCTGTTCCTGGCACCTGGAGAAGGACAAGTTGTCCACAGGCACTAAGTTGCAGGCCCCCAACTCTTCCTCTCCTCAAAAATCCCACCTTGGCAGGAAGTAGATGCTCTTCCAGCTGCAGTGACCTAAGCCCAGAATATGAATCCCAGTCCCTTCAAATGTAGTCAATATTCCACACAGATATATCCACCCAATCCCCAACGACCCTGAACCCCAGAGGCTGGGCTCCCCCCATCACTAGCACAGACTAGAAGACCTGACCAGAATCAGGGTTCGCAGACTCATCTGCCTCATACTCCTGTGTGAGGTGGAGAGAAGAGAGAAAGGAAACAGAAGATGAAGGTTTGAGAAGGTGTAGCAGGGAAAACTGAGGCAGCATGTGCCCCCTGGCCCCAGGGCATAAAGGATGAGGGGTATAAGAGAGCACAGACATATAGTCCCTGCTCCTGGCAGCTGGTGGGGCAGGGGGGTGGGGGGAGCCAGAGGCGATCCAGGAAGCAGTGGTGGCGGTGGGCAGACGGCCAGTGCAGAGTGCGGGCAGCGAGGCGCCCAGCCAGGGCCTGCCCCTGGGACAGAGAGACTCCCTGGCTCCGGGGAGAGAGCGCTGCCTCCACACCAAGAAGGGAGCACTGACCCAGTCCAGCCAGGAGCACAGGGCAGTGGTATCAGGCAGCTTGCCAGTGTCCATGGGAGGGGCAGTGGGTGCCCAGGGCAGGGTGTTTAGTCCCTGCTGGCCAGGAGAGGTGGGACACGTTTCCCAGGTCAGCAGCTTACCGGCCAGACGATGGCCCATTCTGCTGCTTCCACCCCCTCCGGCCCCAGGCCAGGCCCCGGCTCCCTCCTTCCCCCAGCCCTGGCCTGACGCCCAGCTGGGCCCTGGGGGCCAGAGTTACTGTAAGCGGCCTGGCAGGCCCCAGGCCTGGACTCTGCCAGCTGGCCATAGCCACCACCACCTCCCACTACCTGGCTCAGCCAGCCAGGGAAGGGTACCGAGACCCCTGTCCAGCCAACGGGTAACCCCCATGGCAGAGGGCGGAGGCAGAGAGAAAACACAGGCCCTGCCAAGACTGTGCATGCGTCCCAAGCTAGAGCCAGGCCAAGCACCCCCTCCTGGGACACTCACCCTATCCACCAGGCTCGCCCCCATGGGTCCCTCCCTCTCAGCCTCCCCAGAAAGGGAAGCACATCCTAGCGTAGCAGGGTGGAGCTGGCAGGGGGAGAAGAGAGAGTTCCAGCTGGCCTGCCTCTGTCTTCTTCAAGCCCTTTCCCTCAGAGACACCGGGTAGGCATGGGGCGTAGGTGGGGTGCCGCTGTCAGTAGAGCTGCCATTTCCACCAAATGTCAAGAGGTTTGTTTACTTGCTTCCGGCCTCTGTGTCCAGTCCTTGGAGATATTTATAAGACCCTCAATGGCAGAGCACAGGAGAGGTGCACAAGGGGCACCGCAGGCCTAGAACTACATGGTTTTATCTCTCTCTCTGTCGCCCCCAACATCAAACACAACCGCCCTGATCAGCCTACAAGTTGTGGGGCTTTCTTCCTCAAGCCCCCAAACGATGCTCCTCTCATCTGGAGAAGACCTCGCCACTCATCATGCCCACAGCAGAACAGATGTGCCCAGAAGCCAAGCCCTGAGGCCTGCCGCCCTCCGCAGCCCCCTTTTGCCACGCCTCCCCCGCACCCAGACTTACTGGCCGGGGACGGTGTGCTGTATCCACTCACTGGAAGCTGGTGCTGGAGAGTAGTCAGAGCGCCTGGCGGGGAGAGTCCACCCAGCATAGGGGGAAAGAAGAAGGCGTAGGGGGGCACTGGATACCCATTGAGGTGCCCGCCCCCAGGTGTCGGGCAGGAGCTGCTGTTGCTGGCCATGCCAAGCGGCCACAGTCAGAAAGGCAGGCAGACAGTCTGGTGGGGGGCTCTGGCAGGCTTCAGGCTGCCCCTCCTCGGGGCATGAGTCCTGGGCCCAGAGGGGGTTTGCGTGGTCAGCCCACCCCCCCTTTTGTCCTGGAGCAGCTGTCCAAGGTCAGCAGGCTAATCTCAGCCTCCTGGAGCCCCCACCCTAGCTGGGGCCAGGTGGTTTGGGGGATGTCCCAAGAGCTGGTCCTTTGGTCAAGCAGTTCTTGAGCTGGCACTTTTCTGGGCAGGTCCAGAGCTGGCGTTCAGGGAACCAGAAAGGATGCCACTCCTAGATGGGCCCTGTCTAGGCGTCTGGGAGGGCCATGTCCTGTGATGCTGCAGAAAGAAGAAAGACAGGTGAGTGGGCACTGAGGAGCAGGCACAGGGGCATTCCCCGTGGAGCTCCCCAACCTGAGCAGCCAGAGATTTTTCCCATGGTACCCAGCTGAGCAGACAGCTGGCACCATGCCTGGCTGGCAGAGATGTCCTGGGAGCAGGGCCCAGACACTGCTGGCAGTGGCAGGACAGCACAGCCAGGCTGGGGAGATGGGGACAGAGCCCAGACCCTTGGAGGGCCTCTCACCACAATCCTGAAGGGAAAGGGTCCACAGTGCCACCCCAAAGGATCACTGCAGTAGAGGCAGGCAGCTGGCCCTCCTTCCCTGAATGCAGGTTACCTGAGGTCAAGATGCAGAGAATATGTGCTTGGGAGGAGAGTGGGGGAGGAAAAGCTGCTTCCCTAAAGCATTGGCACTTCTCAGAAAAATGACTCCTAAGCCGGAGGGGCGGGGGAACCTCTTACACCACTTCCCCCCAAATCCAAGGCCCAGCACCCCAGATGGGTTTGTCCCACAGGCCTGGGGAAGAGGCCCATTTATATACACACAAATAAGGAAATGGGAACAGAGGACTACTGGGTATCACCTCCAGTGCTTAACAGCATGAATGGTCCAGGGGTAGGGAACATGTCAGGGGAGCAGAGGCTGACCAGGATGGAAGCCTCCTACCCTAAAGCAATGAAGAAGCAAGAGAGCGATCTCAGAGCTCACCCACGTCCTTCTGTCTGGTGGAGCAACACACATGGAAGGGGCTGGGAGGTGGGCAGAAGAGCAAAGGCCAGGTGCCCCCTCACCAATGTGCACACAGGTCCACACCCTGTTTGAACAGCTGGGACTAGTGGGTATGCATAGATAATGCCAGCAGATAGAGACAATGATGAACCCGCCACACTGTGAGGCAGACAGCAGCAGTGAGAGCGAAGAGAGGGAAAGCGAGAAACAAATCCACAGGAGGATGTTTCAAATCCATTCTGGATACACGTAAACAAATACGTACCCGTGTACTTACACACACACGAAAGACAAAAGAAAAGAGACAGACAAAAAGAAAAAAAGAAACATGGCCAATCAGAACCACAATGAGATACCACTAGGATGACTATAATCAAAGACAGATAATAACAAGTACTGGCGAGGATGTGGAGAAAATGGAATCCTCATACCCTGCTTCATACATCATATCATGTAAAACAGTACAGCTGCTTTGACAGTTTAGCAGTTCCTCAGATGGTTAAACATAGAGTTAGCAGATGAGCCAGCAATCACACTCCACGTATCTTCCAAAGAGATAAGACAATATAAGTCCACAAAAAGATGTTTGTTTTTTAATATAAAATATTATTACCAGGGGAGAGCACAAACACAGTGCCCCACTACTGCAAATTATGTCGTCGAGTTTCCCACATTTGGGGAAATTGCAGGGGTCAGCACATCTGGAGCGCAATGGATAAGCCTAGCCCTGGGAAAACCACCTTCATGATCACGGTATCTCCCCTGACAGGTAAGTATCTCAAAACGGCTTATACATAGCAGCATTATATTCATAGCAGCATTATTCATAATAGAAAGTGGAACCAACCCAAATGTCCCTCAACTAATGATAAATACTATGTCATATATCCATACAATGAAATATTATTCTGCCAAAAAAAGGAATGAAGTACTAATATATACTACGACATGGGTAAACCTTGAAAACATTATGCTAGTTACAAAAGACCATATATTGTATGATTCCATTTATAAGAAATGTCCAAGAGCCGGCCCTGTGGCGCACTCGGGAGAGTCCGGCGCTTGGGAGCGCAGCGGCGCTTCTGCCACGGGTTCGGATCCTATATAGGACTGGCCGGTGCGCTCACTGGCTGAGCGCAGTGAGGGCGACACCACACCACGGGCTGCGATCTCCTTACTGGTCACAAAAAAAAAAAAAAGAAATGTCCAAAACATGCAAATCTATAGAGACAGAAAGTAGATTCGTGGTTATCACGGGCGGGGGCATGGATTTGAGGGAAATGGAAGTGACTGCTGATGGGTATAGGTGCTTTTTTTTCTGGCAGCTGGCCGGTACGGGGGTAGGGGCTCTTTCTGGGTTGATGAAAATGTCCTAAAATTGATTGTGGTGATAGCTACATAGCTCTGAATATACTAAAACTATTGAATTGTACACTTTAATGGGTGAATGAATTTTATGGGATGTAAATTACATCTCAATAAAGCCATTTTAAAAAACAAAACAAAAAGGAAGAATAGAAACAGGGCCCAAAATAAGGATTGTCTCTTTCCAACATCCCTCCTCCCCTCTGCCCCAAGCTCAGGACATGCCAGGTTCCAAGCTCCAGGCTCCAGGCTCAAACCTGGAGTCCAACAGACATGCACATGGCCAGCATTTGGCTGAGGATCAGGCCTAGAATGGGGGAGTTCCTGCCAAGACCACTGTGGAAGAGGCCAGGACTTCTGGGCCCAGCTGGGCTGGCCAGCCAGCCTGTGTCTGACTGAGGGAGAGAAGCAGGGAGGGGACAGGTACCGGCTGGGGTGGGGCGCCTGCCCCAGGAATGAAATCTGGACCTCGTTAATGACCATGATTTTTACTGTTACTCATTATGACAACCATAGGGTCTCTCTCCTTGCTCCCGAATGAGGTACCCCCTTTCCTCCCCAGGCCCCTGCCAACTCCCTCCCAGACCGAGAGAACTGACATCAGAGGAACAGGGGCTCCACCCACTGGGCCAGCTGCCGCCCTGGCACCCCCCACACCCCTGTGGGGCCCCACATAATGGGAACTTTGGCAGGGGAGCTGGGCAAAGGAACCTCATCAGTGTCTTCAGTTGGACCGTCAGACACAAATACACACCACACACTTGCAGAAACTCACGCATGCAGGTCTACAGAAAACAAACAGGTGGGCAAGAGCATGCTTAAAGCCCCAGCCTCTGTGTGCAGGCAAGCACGTGAGGAGAGGGAAACTGGAGATACCATCTCTCCACACCCGGACCCCACCACATAATGAACACAGCTCAGGACTTGTGTGCGTGGACCCCGGTACACAGATCCCCTAAGACACTCAACCACAGGTTCACAGTTTCCCAAACTGCGCATGCCCTAGCCTTCACACAGCCAGGCCAGCCCCTGTACCTGCCTCTTCTGTCAGGAGATGCTTTGAGATCCTACCTATGGGCCCAGGCCCATGTATAGTGCCCCACCCCACCCGCAGTACACACCAGGGTCCACAAACACCCAGGTGGATTCATGTTCACACAGAGGCCTGCCTCTCTAGAGGTAAGGCCAGGGGGCAGCTGACCCAAAACAAGGCCTCCTGAGCCAACGCTGAGGCCCAGAAAGCCATTCACCCCAGAGCCCGGGCATCCTGACTCAGTTTTTGGGGATTAGGGGACAGGTTCAGTCAGTCCAGGCTGAACCCTCTGGAGCCCACCTTTGTCTCCAGAGAAGAGATAACTAGTCACCCTAGAATTAATGCCTAAACTCTGCACCTGAGGAGTTTGAAATTGGACCAAACTTCATCCCCCCAATCCCACTCCCCAACCCCCACCACACACACCATACAGATACGCACTCCAGGGAGAGGCTAGAAGGTCTCTCCCACCCTTATCAGAGCCTTCAATCTGCCTAATCCAGCTCAGCCTGCAAACTTCAGTACAAAGTTACTTAGCTCCCTAGGGAGGGTTTTTAGCTGCGGGAGGGGGTAAAGGTCACAGAAATGGGCCAAGAGCCAGGCTGACTAGGGAACAAGGATGGGCAAGGGCAGAGATGATGGAGGTGGAGCCGAAAGAGCAGGCCCTGCCTCAGAAGGTCCTTTGAGAGCCATGACCCTCAGGGAGAGGTCTGGGCCCCAGCCCCCCGAACCCAGGGGTGGAGAAGGCCCCATCAGAGAATCGAAACCAGCACCAAAGAGAGGGAAAACAAACTACCCACATCTAACCTCCACCCTATGCCAACCACCTCCACTGCCCAAGGACACCCTCCCTCAAGAGAGAGAAAACCACAGGCCCACACCTCCAATGTACTGAGCCTAGCCTAAGCACAGCAGAAAAAGGGGTGAGGGGCTACAATGCCTGCCACCAGCCACACACCCCTGCCACCTGGGGCCTCCCCTATCCCTGAAAGGTGCCAGGATCACTTCTCCAATGACAGGCATCCTTAGCTGCCCACTTGTTATATCCCAGAGTCACACACCTAGAGAAAAAGGTGAGAGCCCTGAAGATGACAGAAAGAACCAGAGGTCTCAAGAGTCAAATCTGAGCTCTGCCATTCTGGGTGACCTTGGGCAAGCCACTCAACCTCTCTAAGCATCTTGTTTACTCACCTGTGAACTGTCTACCTCAACAACTGTTTGTGCGATTTAAGAGATGAAGTCTTGGGAGGCACCTAGCACCAAGCCAGGCACAGAGGAGGCCCTGGGCAATTGGGACCCTCCATTCCCTCCACAGTTCTCACCACCAGCTCAGGGTCCCCTCAGCATTTGCCTGCTTTCCCTTGCCTCTCCCCACTTGTTGATAGGGCTGGGAGAATTACCCATTTTCAAGGGTCTACTTCCCCCAGACTGAGGAGGAGGATGTGGGGAGAGGGACATTCAGGGTGTGGGTGGAGACCTGACCACAACCCTTTCCCAAATTCTCTTCTTTTATGTCACAAACCAAAAAAAGGGAAACCTTTGGATTTGAGGAGGGGAGAAGGGGAAGAGAAATAAACCATTTCCTCCCCTATTCTCAGGGGAGAAGAGCCAGTTTCCCTTCATTCATTCTCTCCTCTCTGCTCCCCAGGCTCCCCAGAAATGGAAACAATGGTTCCCAAGTAACAGAAGTCAGGCAGTCCTGGAGGGGCCGAGAGAAGGGGACAAGGATTGGGGAGCTTGAAAGAAGAGGAGACGGGGGTTTCCTAAGCATTCTAGACAGTTAATGAATCATATGCAAATAACACCTAGAGCTCAAGCTCAACTTGGGTGGGAGGGACTCAAGGCAGAAACAAACACCTGCCCCCTTTGGACCCCCACCCCTGCCAGGAGCTGGCCCAGCAGGGCAGGACAGGGCAGATTTCAAACTAGAACAGTAGGCTGGAACTATTTATAAACTTTCCAGGAAAAAAAAAAAAAAAAAACACACACGCACGCACGCACACACACACACACACACTCACAACCTCTCCCCTCTCCCATGCTCCTCAGATCTGCAGACAGGGACTGGGGAGAAGTGATAACCACTCTTCCTTTTCCCCCTTTTTCCAGGGACCCCTCTGGCCAAGGCTGTCACTCCTTTCCTCCCCAGCAAGCTCATGGCCACTCTAGTCCTCTGTGTCCCATCTGCTCACCAGGGTCTGGGCTGCAGGAAGCCAGGCAAGCCCAGCCTTATTTAGAAAGAGACCACCCTAGAAGGGCTTGAGAAGGATCACCTGGAGGAGACTGACGGGCAGAGGGCACCTCTTCCCCACCAGCCCTGCAGAACCCCAGGCCTGCCTCGCTGTGGCTGGGACTGATTAAGAAACCTGCCCTAGTAGGTGCAGGCCCTAAGCATGTCCTCAAGGTGGTTAGGGGAGGGCAGAAGTCCAGCACCTTGCCTCTGTATGCTACCATGGCACACTGCCTCAAGACACAGCTCCTTGTCCCAGATGAACGGATCCAATGTCTCCCCAACTTATACCCCATCAAGCCCAAGGTTCTGCCCCAGCTACACAGAACTGCCTGACCCCAGTGTACCACGGTCTCAGCCGTGACTGAATACCAGGCAGAAAGGGCAACTGGGCAATCAAAGCTCAGGACAGGCCGGATTCTAGGAGGAGAAAGTGAGGGTCTCTGCAGGGTAGAGTAGTGCTCCCAACTCCTCCACCCCCAGGGACAGCACTCCAGAGCTCCCTGGGGGACATGTTGAGGACTTCTGAAGCCCAGCGTGGCTAAGGGGTCTACCCAGAACCAGAGTTGAAGGCTCACATCGGGTCTTCCTTCGAAGCAGAGAGTAGGTGAAAGGGCAGGGGATAGCCCAGGCCTCAAGAAGAGAAACCAACCCACAGGGAAGGAAGAAAACAGGAAGAGGAAGAGATGAGCCTGCCGAGGCCACAGCCAGACCACAGGAGTGTGTGGACCATACAAAGGCAGTTCTGTCCAGGTGGGAGACCAAAGGGGCACAGAAAAAAGGAGACCCTCCCCAGCCTGGAAACCACCGTCCTCACACCCAGCCTGGCATGGGGCTTTCCCCACCCTCACCTTGCCCCCTTACCACTCCCTCCCCCCACTCCACCATTCAGGAAGCACAACTCTCACAATGGGGGGACAGCTCACAGAGAAACAGGGGCGGTGGGAAGGTAGGCTACAGCAATCCCACCCATCCCCTCAGCTCAGCCCCAAACCTGAGACTGCCATATTCTGGATCCTAGGGCAAACTGATCCTAGGGCAAAGTAGCCCCCTCCCAACATCCCTCCCTGGGGACCCAAGCTGCAGGGAGGCCAGGAACGCCCCCCATTCCTGCCTCAGGATATCCTTTTGGCTCTGACCCCAGACCAGGTCTGAGTCAGACTGTGCCCCACCCCATATCCTCCCCCCACTGACCCCCCCCAGGAACTTCCTACTCCATACCCTGCTACTCAGTTGGGGTTAGAACTGGGGTAACCTCTTCCCCTCTCCCCCTCCAGCTGAACAGGGATGGACAGAACGGGTCACAGAGCACGATGGCCTTCCCTTTAAAGAACTGGGCCTTCGCGATCAGGCAGAAGCTGATGCAGGCTGTATGCACAGGGGAGAGGACAGTCTACAGAGCCCCCACCTCTCCCTGTCCCCCAAAACACACACAACACAGGGTCCTGCCCAGAGCCCCTCAAACACTCCAGCCTAGATCCCAAAACACCACAGAAAGTATTTTCCATCGGAACACAAGTTGGGAGAAGACTCCAAAACTGTAAGGGGGCAGAGAGTGCAGAGGTTCCCTGAACTGGCGTCCTTATTAGGCAGAAGGACTCAGGCTGGAGGGGACAGGAGCTGCAAAATCAGTCAGACTCACTCCAGTCACAGCCACAATCAAGCACAGCCAGACGTGGTCACAGTCTCCCCAACACTCAGTCTGAGTAGGTGGCTGTGACTCCTTCCCACAGACAGAAGTCTGGGGCCCTGGGGAATCTGGGGCATCAAAGACCACACACACTCAGCCTGAAAGGGCCCCCTAGTCAGGCCCCCCAAGACCCCCCCTGAACTGTGGGCCTTGAAGGGAGGGGCAGCTCCCTCCCCACAAAACCAGGGGTAGTGCCCAAGGCAGCCATCACCATGGCAACCAACAACAAACATCCCAGGAACCACAGTGGGACAGGAAGTGGCAGCCACGTGACAGGAAGACATTTTTTTCTTAGTGTTAGAGGAGTGAAGATTGTTCGTAGCCCCTAGGGAATAAGCTGTCCCCCAAGTTTCCCCACCTAGAGCTGGAGAGAAAGAGGGCCACCGGGAGGGTAAGCCACCCCCCAGCACCGTAGCAGGGCCCTCCTTCCCTGCCTGCCACTCACATTGTCCCCCGTAACCCCCCCTCCTCCCCACTTCCTGCCGTGACTAGAGATCAGAGAACTCCCCACCGCAGCTTCCCCTTCTCAAGTCTCGATTCCTGGGCTGAAGGTTTCACTGTGGGGCAAGAGACGGGGAAGGAGGACTGGGGACCTGCAGTAGGACCCAGGGGACAGAGGCTCCAGGAGGAGGGGCTGGGAAGAAGCCACTCCAAGGTACGTGTATACACACAGGCACACAGTGAGTGGGTCACGATGACACTGCCAGGCAGGCGCAGTGACACCCAGAGACTGCCTGACCTCAGCCAGTTCTGGGGGAAGAGGTGGCAGAGCCAGAGGATCCAGCCCCAGCGCGCCCCACTCCAGCCTTGTCCTGAGCCTCCGGGTTCATCTCAGGCGAATACTGGCCTCCAGGCAGGCAACGTCCCAACTGTGCCCAGCCCCTGCTGCCTCTCCCCTGCCTTTTGTGCTGAGGAATCCCCCTCCCTGCTCCAAGGTGCCCGCCCAGACGAGGGCACCTTGGCTGGAGGTGGGGAAAATGGAACCTCCCTCTACCCCCCTCCCCTTCTCTGCAGATGTCCCAGACTATATTTAGCCCAAACTGGGCGGCCAGCCAGACCCAGACTCCCCACTGGCCTGGAGCTGAGCTCCCAGTTTTTATGCAATTAAAACATTAACAGAAAACCACCCCCATCCACACACACCCACAACTCCCAGCCCTGCCAGGGCAGCGGAGCCCTGAAAACTTGAAGGAGGGCAGCCCAGCTCTGCAGCCAGTGATGGGGGTGGGGGTCATTGAGCAAGCTAAGCCATCATCCATGAGATCAGGTTGACATTTGGGGAGGTGGGGAGAAAGGCTTTCCTCGTTCCCACCCGAAGGGAAAGGCATATCCATTGTGGGGGGGTGGGGGGTGAAGTGCCTCGCTACAGAAATTCCACCTGTCATATTGCAGCCCCCTCCTTACCCAGCTCCAGTTACAGGGCTGGGGTTGGCAACAGGTGCTGGCCAGGCTGGCAGCAGCCTAATCCCCCCACCCGCTCCCTAGGCTGACAGTGGTGCCTGGAGGTCCAGTAGGGGCTCTGAAGGATAGGATGTTAAGTAGAAGGAGGTATCAATGCCCAGAGAGGTGAGCAGACCATGGCCCTTCTGTAAGAGCTGGCCCCTGGCCCCCAAAATGTGTGCTGGAGGGTCTTGGGAAAGGCAGGGAAAACTTAGTTCCATTGCACCTATTTCATTTCCCCATGATGCCAGGCGGGCGGGCTAGAGTGTGGGAGGTCTGTCTGCCTGCCTCTTCCTCCTCCTCCTCTCCAAATTCCAGGAACAGGCAAGGGAGGCTCCAGTTGCGGGAGAGAGAGAGAACAAGCAGGCAGTCCCAGCTGGGGGAAGGGGGGGACAGGGAGAGGAAGGCGGGGACTGGAAGGGGAGGCAAGATCCAGACGAGGCAAGAGACACCCACACCCCAGCCAGACTGGGGACAGACACACCAATGCTGACACATTCTCACACTGCAGGCCAGGTCCCCCCACACCGCCCACCCTGTGGGGACACCCAGACACCCTCAGCCAATCCTGCCAATTCCCAGAACACTCCCTGGACACACACAGAGATACAGGCCCTGCCCCCCACCCTGCATCCCCCCACAAACCGGGTGGGCTCTAGACAGCAGCCAGAGGGTAGAGAGGGAAGCAGAGGGAGGAAAGACAGCAGGCGTCAGAGAGGATGTGCAGCCAAAGCACTAGAAGCCGGGGGTATCAGTTGCCACACTCCCTTCCCAAAACCCAGAAAGTCAAGACAACCCCGGTCATCTTGCCAGGGACCCTGCCAGCTTCCCACACTCCCAAAACCACCACCACCAGACAAGGGTGCAGAGTGCTGGGCAAGTGGAGATGACCCCGTTTATTCATCGCAGGGGTAGAATTATCTTTCCCAGATGCCCATCACCCCAGATCCTAGGCAGTGCTCCCATATAGACCCCAAAGAAGCCAAAACACACCCACCCCTCCAGCCTCGCCTAGGTTCTGTCCTGCTCATGCCTCCCAGAGCACAGGGAACTGGGCACTGAGGTTTCTACTTGGGGGCAGAACCCACCCTCACATCACACAGTTCTGAGGACCATCCCACCTAAGACCCTAGCATATGAGCAAAGAGTGGCCTGGAGGAAAAGGTCACAGAGGGCACAGCCAGCTTCCAAGACTAAATGATTTAGGGGAAGGGGAGCTCATTAACTAGGGCCTAGGTCAATGTCCCCAAAACAGACCTAAAGGGCCACTTGGTCAATGTCCTCAACCCCATACTAGCCAGGGTGGCAGGAACCACGTCATGGCCCATATGGGTGACTGCACCCAGCAGGGGGCATGGGGTGGTCAGGATGGGGCTGCCCACAGCTAGCTTCCTGCCAGTCTGCAAGGTTGGGAGTAGGAAGGGGAAATAGAGAGGTGTCCTAGGGTAGTAACAGAGGCATTTAAGGGTATTTAGGGTCAGACTGAAGGAGCAGAGATTTAGAAGCTATAGGAAGAGGTGGCAAGGATTAAGCCTTTCCAAGCTCAGAGTCTTCTCAAAACTGCCACTGCATCTGCACTGCCCTCACCAGACCGATGGTAAAACCCCAGTGGTGACCGCCTCATGCACACTCACTTACACCTTCAAAATCCCTGCAAATCCAAAATCTTCAGCTCTCAAGGGCCTACTCCCATCTAACCCTACTGACCTCTCTGTTTTGGGACACCACATGGCTGGGACTCCCAGGCAGTACCGATATCCTAGCCCCTCCCAGTGAACCATCTTTCACAGCCACAAACTCCTTGACTCCACAACCACCTCCACTTCTTCCTCCAAGAGGAAAAACTACACATCCAATTCCAAATGCCCTTTTTCTTGTTCCCTCCACCAGACTCATCTCCACCCCTCTCAGGGGAAGCCCCAAGACTCCAAGCCACCTCCACTCCAACCTGGGGCTTCCCCGGCCCAGCCTCCCCATCAAGCCCTAGAAAAGTTTGGGGCCTGAGCCCCAATTTCCTAGCATGAACTGAAGGGTCCTTACTGAGCCACTTCCCCCAAAACAAACTTGCCCTATGAAGACTGCAGCTAGGAAAGGAGATAAGAGACATCCCTGAATTTCCTGACCAGGAAACTAGGGGGGGTCAGGGGAGTTAGGAGCAGAAGTGAGGGTTGGGAGAAGCAGCAGGGGGTGGTGAGTAAGGGAGTGTTCTCAGACACAATCCCCTCGAAGAGCATATCCATACACACATCTGCACACAGCCAGCAGGCAGAGGGCAATCTGGTTTCAAAAGAGAAAGACGGCACCAGTTGGGGGCTGGGGGGTACCCTCAAGCCAGCACATTGGGCATCCTATCCAAGACAGGATGGTGATTGGAGAAACATCTCTAAGGCTGGGGGCTTTTCTGCCTCATTTCCATATAAATGGGTCCCCACCCCCAGCCTAGCACACTGGGGGCCTGTCCCCCTTCCCGTGGAGCAGCCTGACAATAGGGCAGTGCCCAGAAAGGAGGAGAAGGGACACAGCCAAGCTGATTTCCCAGCCCGCCCCCAACACACACACACATCTGGCTAGCAGCTTCCAAGCCTCGTGGGTGGCACCAGGTCCCAGACACCCTCAGCAGAGCAAGATCGGCCAGTCTATTCTGTCCTCCTCTCACCCCAAAAAGCTTCCACAATCCTATGGTAGCACAAGACCTACGGACCCCCGGCCCCATGCTCTGGCTCCCGCACCCAATTCTGACGGCTCCCCTCACTCCACGGGGGACACCAGCTGAGCGGGCCCCGCCCCCCAGCCGGCTCCCTCTGGTGGGGGTGGGCCCCACGGCTGATTCTCCCCAAACCACAGAGCAGCTCAGATAACAGGAGGGAACGAGGGAGGGGGCTAGTCCGTTGGGCATCTGATCTCTCCCCAAACAGGTTTGAAAGTCTTTTTGTTTTGCTTGTTTTTGAAGAGAAAAGAGAGAGTAAGAGTTCCCAGCGGCGGTCCAGCCACAGCTCGAGCGCCGGGGACACGCGCGGCAGACGGCCCCAGACGCCTCAAGGCTGCGCGCGAAGACACGGCGCAGACAGACGCACAGACGGGGCTCCCCGGCCCCGGACACGGCGGGGGCTGGGTGGGAAGCCCAGGAAACCCCGGGTGCCCGTCGGAACCCGCCCGGCACCCGGTCCCCGCCCGCAGCTCCTATCAGGAGCAGGCCATGGGGCCCCGATGCCTGCGGGAGCCCGGGGCTTCCCAAAATCCCGGGGAGAAAGGTTACCTCATAGCGGAGGGACGCAACTCGTCCGGGGTACCCGCGGGCACGGCGTCTGCCCTAACCCGGCGCCTTGGTGCTGCTCGGAGTCAGGGGTGCGGGGTCCCAGGAAAGGAGCCGTCCGGGGGGCCTCGGTTCAGGGGCGCCGGGCGACAGCAGCGGCCATGCCGAGTCACGTGCGGAGGCTGAAACTTTACCCGGAGCCCCAGACTGGGGGGGGCGGACGGTACGGAGCAGGGGCGGGGGGAGGCCGTCTCCTCAGGCCCGCCCCTGCCCGCCCACCGACCAATCATCACTCGGGGGCGGGGCCACAGGCTCACACCCGCCCGCTCTCCTTAATAGACCCAGGGAAGGGCGAGTCTTAAAGGAACCGCTCCTAGCTAAAGGATGGACCGTGGGAATCTAGGAGAATCCCTCCCTCATTCCCAGAAGGGGAGATTCAGAGCGAGGAGGGGATGAAGTTCTGTGGAAAGAATGGGAATAGGGCTCGCTGGAGAAAGGACCGCAACGTGTGGTATCCTACACTCCCTTTCCCCAAACACACACACAAGAGTACGGATCACAACCACACCCCACACCTTAACCAGGGAAGAAAGGCTGCGGCGTAAAATGGAAGTGAACACAGTGACTTCTGCCCAGCCCTGTCTTCCATAATTATAATCCTCCTCCAAGGACCAGTTGCAGCTGAGAGCGGTGTGACCTTGAGCAAATCACTTCCCTTCTCTTAGCACCACGCTCTAACCAACTGAGCAACCGACCAGCCAACTTCCCTTTTCTAGATCTTAATTTTCTCACCTGCAAAAAATGAGTACAGGAGTAGATCTCCCGCACGTACACCTCCCCTTTTCCCAAACACCTTTTCCGCTCCAGTGGGTCGGAGGAACTCTGGCCCAACCCAACCATTCAGGCCCCCTTGAAGTACCCTTCCCCCAAAAGGGCAGCGACTCTTCGATCTTCCAGTAGGGGCGCCCAGGAGCACCCCTCCATGCTGGATGACTCGGACTCAAGCTTCTCTCTCCTGGCCAAGCCTGGAGAAGGAGAAGCCAGGAAAGCTCTCATTCATGTTCCAGCCGGGCAGGATCTGAATCACCCTCCAACTGCAGAGACCCCAGCCCCCAACACAGCCACGAGTCCCCTCCCAGCCTGCTGCTCCGTTTCGGCGGATCATGTCCCCACCGCTAGCAGTCCACTGGGGGGGAAGCGGAATCACTAGGGTACATTCCCTCCCTCCTCCCCTCCCCCCAACCCCCGCTCCGTTCCCGGGCAGAGAAGTGGCCACAAGTGCCCCCAGAAGACTTCTCACTGGAAGGAGAAGTACCACACTCCCCGACCTCCACCCCAGTGGGGAGACGCAGCCTGACCCGGTGCCAGAGCTCTCAGACCCACCAGTCCGACGCCCCCCGCTTTACAGATGAGGAACGGGAAGCCGGGAGCGGATACGGGGTTTTGTCTACGGTCACCCCGGTTGCAGAGCCGGGTCTAGAACTGAGGTATCTCATTGTCTCTCTCTGGCTTTAGCCCAGCCTTGGTAAGGTAGGACAAGACGGGTCGGCTGGACGCTCTGTCCTGAGGTCGGGCGCAGGGTAATATCGCCCCAGCATTGAGGGCAGCGCTTCCCCAAGCCCCTTCCCGCCTGCTGGGCTGGGGCTGTCTCCCGCTCCCGTCTGGATTTCCGTCCGCCGCCGGTACGAACCGCCCGCCCAGCCCCTCCCTCCCTGTCCCGTCCAAATCCATCCGCAAACATGCGCTCAGCGGGCAGGAATGCGCCAATGGCTCCCAGATGTGAACGCCGACGTTTAACCCCTTCTCCCCTCAACCACGCCCCTGCCAAGGGCCTTCCAACCTGAGCCCCGCCAACAGCAGGGGGATAAACCCAGGTAAGGAACCAGGTTAGGACGGCTTAGAAGGGGGCTCTGCACTAGCCCATCCCCAGCCCCCACAGACTCCTCGCAGCCTAGATCCAACCAGTCTTCCTTCCAGCTGAGGCTAGAGAGGAAGGCTCATGGACACAAAAATGCAAGTGTGCAGGCATACAGCTACATTGCCTTTCACGTGGAACAACCTTCACATACACCTGCAAGCATATGGGGTCAGGTATACTCGTGCTCATCGAGATTGGGGCACTCTCGTACAAACGCATACCCACGTGCACCTTCACAGAACGAATGTGTGTACTCCCCCAAGACACGTATATGCACATTCATGCACAAACACATACAGACAGACATTTGTGCACATACAAAAGCATAAAGCAGAGGGTGGAACACACTTCTGAATAGCCACAGCAGTAGGCCCATGTCCTGATGAAGGAAGAAAGTCAAGCACAAACCCACCCCCAACAAGGGGTTGACACACAAAAAACCAACACCCACGTGTACACACACGGCCTGCACAACTTTGGGGCACTCCCTTCCTGCCCAGGACACCCAGTACTACCTGTCCAAGGTCCAGCCCTACCCAAGCTTGACTCCAGAAGGCAGGAAAGGTCCCCAGGTGGGGGGCCAGCAATATTCAATCCGTAGCAGTAGCAGCTGAACTCCAGCTGTGTCCACCCCCCTTTGCCAGAGACTCTGTTGCAGAAGAAGAGAAGAGTACCCAGGAGGCAGCAGGAAACAAACAGGGGGGGGAGGGAAGCCACAGGTCCAGGGGCCACTCACTTTTTAGGAAAGACACTTCTTCTGGGGTCTACCTTTTCTGTGTGCACACAGAGATAGGCTGGAGGAGGAGCCTGAGCCAAGGTTTCCTAAGACAAGGATCCCTCTTCAAACTAAAGGAAGCTAGAGAGAACCCAGATAGGTACAGGGGCCAGTGGCAGCTCTCAGTAGTCAAAAGAGATACAAAATA
The DNA here is from genome assembly GCF_000696425.1 of Galeopterus variegatus. Classification (NCBI taxonomy): domain Eukaryota; kingdom Metazoa; phylum Chordata; class Mammalia; order Dermoptera; family Cynocephalidae; genus Galeopterus; species Galeopterus variegatus. Next base: position 65,111 of record NW_007733776.1, read on the forward strand.
GCTTCGAGACACCCTAGGAGGGCCCACACTTCTAACAAAACAAGTCCTCCTTCTAACAGCCTGTGGGAACTCCTAAAGAATAGCCTAAGTGGTCGTCTGAAAAGAGGATAGGAAGCAATTGTCCACCCAAGGCCACCTGGATGCAAGTGGGGTGGGAGCTTTCTGCTGGAACCAACCCGAATGACTCCTCTTCTCCCCAGCTTCCCAGCTCATCCCAAAAGGAGCTCCTCCCACAATTACCTTCATGGCCCCATCCCATTTGATTCTCACAGTCCTGAAGGGGCAGGGCTCCTGCACAGATGAGGGAATTGAGGCTAAAAAAGGAAATTGCCTTGCCGGAGGTCATACAGCTTGTCAATGGCAGACCTGGGATTCAAACCCGCAGTCCTCTCAAACTCCCCCACCATTTACTCCAAATCAAACATTCTACTCCGCTCTGTACTCTGCTTCTTCTTCCTTTACCTCCTCAACGGAGGACATGGGAGAAGCACCACACTTGCCTGGCTCTGCAGGTTTATGGGTGGGGCCAGGACATGCCAGAGAGAGATCAGAGAAGGCACTGGGGGCTACGCACATAGCCCTCCACCCCCACCCCAAGCATGGTGCCCACTTGCCAAGTAGGTATGGTGGTGTGACTCAGCTGCATCCGGGGGAGATGCCAGGGCAGTGACTCACCTACCGAGAAGAGCTGAGCCTGGCACCTTGCCAGCCACAGGACAGAAGGGACTTAGTCACCACTGAGACTGCAGTGCCCAGCAGGCAAGGCCCAGTGATCAGGGACAGGGGCAGTCTGTGCCCTCTATGGTTACATGCACCCCCTGGTGAAGAACAGGCCTAAGCATCCTAGGGCGAGCCATGGCTATGTCCACCACTGGCCCCTCACCACTGCCACCCCCACACCAGGCCCTCCCTGCTCCACTGCCAACAAGTTTTGTGAGACCCCTGGGCTGTCCTGCCCCCCTGCAGCCCACTCCCATCACTCACCACCCACTCTCCCCCTTGCCCCACCTCCTCCTGCCACCCAAGTTGTGCCCAGGCTGTGAGTCTCCTTTAACATGTCCTGGCAGCACCCCCTACTCCCACAGCCCCTCTCACCGCCCCCATACACACATGCACTTATACATACTTCTGCCAGCACTCCTGCCAGCAGCTGCTGAAGTTGTTGAGCAGGAGGGAAATCGGAAGGGCAGGGTTAATGGATGGAGTTACCAGAGCTGATGGGGTGGGCTGTCACCCAATCCCTTCCCCAGCTAGTCCTCCTCCCCATCTCCCTTACCCACCTGCCTCCCTCTCCACCTCTGGCTGGCAGCCTACTGCCCTTTAAGCCCCTCCACCCAAGCTAGAAAATAAATGTTCAAGAATATTTGTCATGCTAAGACCAGCTCAGTATATGAGAGAGAGAGAATGAGAGAGATGGTCGGAAAGCATAATTCCTACGCTCAGTGCTCTGGCTACAACCACTAGGTGTGGATATCTATGTGTATGTTGAACTGGAAGGGACTGAGTAACTCCACAAGTCCCTGGACAGTTGGTAGGGCCCAAAGGGAGTCGACAGGCTGAACAGTCTCAATCCATTTGCACTATTGATTTCTCACACACTGCAGTAGCCCTGATTGGGGGGACATGATAAATCAGCCCCCCAGAGACATAGAAATGGAGTGGAGAGAGGGGGAGGGGCTCCTGCCCCACCATTTGTGGTCCACTGAGACCTGCTTGGTGGGGAGGGGGTGGGCAACAGAGGATTAGGAGATGTTGAGTGGCAGGAGGCAAGGTAGGGAAGAGAGAGGGTGTTGGATTAAGGCCTGTCTGCAACACCTACTTCCAGCTGGTCTGAAGCTAATTTAAAGAAAGAAGTGGGAGACAGATGCACCACGTTTGGGTACACAGACAGCGCCCTGAACAACTCCAGGGGGCGCCATTCACATCGTAGTCTATGGAATGCCCCCCTCCTTCACCCCCACCCCCAGCTGTACAGCATGATGGCCCTGGGGGAGAGTCTGAGGCAGGAGACAGAATGCAGACTGAATTCTGAGGAACCACAATTCTCCACTAAATTTTCTCCCTATGTACCCCCTGACTCTCCTCAAACACCAGCCCCTGCCTCTAGGCCTCAGAGGAAGGCTCCTTCTGACTAGTGATCAGCACCCACTCCTCAGGGCCGGCTGGTTGGCTCACTTGGGAGAGCATGGTGCTGACAACACCAAGTCAAAAATAAAGATCCCCATACCGGTCATCTTTTAATAAAAAAAAAAAAAAGAACCCATTCCTCAGCCCTGCTCCCTCCCTTTCTTGGGGGGCATCGCAAACAACCTCCCCACAGGTCCTGGATGTGGTAGGATGGGGGCTCACAAAGGGCCCTGGAGGGTCTGGAGGTCTGCATCTTGTCTTCCATCTGTCCCTAACTCATCCTGGAACTGTGGACAAATCCCTGGCTCTTTCTAGGCTAGGTCTCTAAAATGAGGGATTTAGACCGGATGTCCCTTCTCTAAAGTGCCTCCAGGCTCCACAGCTTGCCAGCCTGTGAGCCTATTGAAACGTGTTCAGCACCTCAGTTCACACCAGTGGCCACAGGCCATCCAAACAAACCCTAACCCTGACCTCCCTGGACACAGACTCTCTCCACATGGTGGAGACTTATAAACAAACCAAGCTGGGGTTTACCGAAGACACTGCACAAACAAGCAGAGAGGGAAACAGACCAGGTACGCCTGCCTGAGGTCGTCCTTGCTGCAGCAGGGGAGGGAAGCACAAGGTGTGGTGAGAGACCATGACAAGAGAAAAACAGAGCAGCTAATGACTGGGTGAATGTCCTAGGGCAAATCACGTCCCTTCTCTAGAACCCAGTTTCCCACTCTTTGAGGGGAAGGGATTATCTAGGTGGCCTCTCAAGCCCCTTCCAGTTCTGAATCCAGTTGGGCAGAAGGAGCAAAGGGGTCCCAGGACTCCTCTGCCCAGCCCGGCCCAGTCCATCTACCTAGGTCAGGCCCTTCTCTGCAAGGTTCTGCCCCTGCCCAACATGCCTTCTTGCTCTATCTGCTGCCCCTCTGGTCCTTCCTCACTCCTCTGCCTGCCTGCTTACCCTCACCTTGGCCAGCCCCTCCGCCTGCCCCGTGCTTTTCTGCACGTCCCTCCTGCCAGGGGACAGACCAACTAAAAATAGTCCCTGCAGCCTTTCTCGCCCACAGCTGCCCAAAGTGCAGGAAATGAGGGGGGCAGGAAGGCCCATGCCCTCCCTCCCCTACTAACTCCTAGCTCAGAACCACATCCAGCACTCCAGCCTGGGGCTAGTGCCAACTTGGCCATCACAGGGGCATCCCACACCCCTTCCCTATGGGGAGGCCTGCCCATAAGTGCCTACAATCACAGAGCTACCCCTACCCTGAAGGAGGAGGAGAAAGGAGGCAAGCGGTCTAGAGGGAAACCTTCCCAATTTCTGACAAATCAGTGCCAACCACATTGTGGGCACTGAGAGGGCAGGGCCTGGCTCTACTGACTGGTCTTCTGAGGGTAGAAGGAATTGGCATGGGGAAGTTTGTGCTAGTTTCCTTCATCCTGACCCAGATGGACAGAAGACAAAATAGTGCCCCAGCCTCAATTATACTAATCCCGTTCCCCAAAATATGTGGGGACATAGAGGTTTCAATAGCCACCTCCAGATATCATGGGGGAAAAAGCTAAAAAGGGCAGCAGAAGATCTTGGCTACATACATGTAAAGATAGAAGCTTGGAGGCAAGAACAGGCCATGACTGCCAGGCTGGGCACGTGCTGCCCCCAAGCCAAGTCAGAGGCTGAGGGAGAAGCGGGGTACTATGGTGCCAGGGGCTACAGTGCCCCCATCCCTATCCCACCCGGGATTCCTGACACCTTCCAGCCCTGGGGGAAGGCCCTCCCCACAGAGGAGGAAGGAAACCAGCTTAGTGACTCTGTGGAGGCCTGCAGGGGAGCCCCCCATCATGAGGCAGGCAGGAAACCCAGGAGTACTGGCACCCAGCCCACAGAGTGAGAGAAATACCTCAGGGGGAGGAAATAGCCCAGATCAAGGTAGACACATGTCATCCCCAGCAGCTCCCAGATGTGACCCATAAGGAGGTACTGGCCAAAGGGGCTGAATGGGGAAAGTGAACACATTTCTGAACAAGAAGAGAGAATTGGGGCCATGGGAATGGGAAGAGGGTGGGGTCAGCCTGCCTTTCACCTGCTGTCCTCTCCTCTTTATCAGAGTCAGAAATACTGACATTTAGGCTGTCAAATATCAACCAGGTCCTCAAGTCCTTGATATTTCTCCCTTCCCTAATTTCTAGACCCCAGCCTGTTCATTCCTGATGTTCCTCTAGCATCCCTTCCCTGGGGCCAGGCCAAGCGAGGAGTCAGCAGGACCAAGGTGGTGCTCAGTAGGCCTGGGCAGTGCCAGGGGCAGCCCTCATACCATCCTCCCACTGGCTTCCCTCCTGCCTGCTCAGCCGCCACACATATCTCAGCTGTCGAATTTGATTAGGGCTCCTGCCCAGTGAGCCGGACAAGGAGGCCACCAGGCAGGGGACAGACAGAGACAAGGATGCCAAACAGGGATGGCAGAAGGAAGGTGGAGACAGGGCTCAGGGGAGAAGGTGTGAAGCCCCAGAGGAAGAAAAGCCTGGTGGAAAGATCTGTACTCTTTGACCACAAGCTCTCTGGCAACAACTACAACCTGCATTAGCAAAATTCTATAGTACCAGTACCTGGGCCAATAACCCTGCCTGGTTCCTCCATCCTCCTGATGGGTAAAGGTGGGAGAAGGAAACTGAAGGCAGAGACTGACCTAGATTTAGGAAGAGGATCCCATCCTAGAACCACACCCCCACTCTCCCTGCCATAGCTACCATTTGCACTGGGCTGTTCAATACATTACTTGTGGGGTCTTTATGGCAGTGTCCCTGTCAGGTCAGCGGAGCTTGCTACTGGTAGCCATTTTTACAAATGAAGAAACTAAGGCTTAGAAAAGGGGAAGACCTGTATAAATGCACATAGTTAAATGACCAAGCTGAGTCTCTAATTCAGGCCTCTGATTCTCAGTCCATTGCTCACAGTCAGAATCTCTACTTCCTTCTGGGATCAAGAGCAGAACTAAGTCTACAGCCACTCCATTATGCACCCTTTCCTCCAAACCAACCCTTAGGGGAGCCAGGGAGCTAGGGAGGAATATAGGGCACACCCCACACCTAGACAGAGTTCCTAGAGGGGGACATGTCACCCACTCCTACTGCACACTGAGAGCTACAGGGGTTCCCTCAAAGTCTCTTTTATCATCCACTTCCACAGTCCTCTACCCCCCCCCCCACCGAGGCAAAAAACC
>NW_007733776.1:71443-103530 GCF_000696425.1 Galeopterus variegatus
CGATAACTTCGTATAATTTATGCTATACGAAGTTATTACGCTACAGGGGCTCCCTCAAAGTCTCTTTTATCATCCACTTCCACAGTCCTCTCCCCCCCCCCCAGGCAAGATACACACTCACGCAGGGTTACTCAGACAAGTCACGCACCTTCCTGTAAACCCACCAAACCAGAATGAAATGCCCTAGATCTTCAGAGAGCAAGACCTGTCAGCCCACCACAGGAGGGAAAAAGAAGCCACTATAAACAGTAGATGCCATCCAACCCTCTCCCAGAAAGCCTACAGAAGGGCAGAAGCTTGGGGACCTCCCAGCTCTAGGGTAACACCAGGAGCCTGAGGCTCTGAAAGCCAAGGAGCCCAGGGAGTTGGCATGGCTGGGCGACCTCCCCAATCTGGTCCACACCCCATTCCCCAGCCATCTGGGCTGAGCCTGTTCTGGCCTGGACCACAGTCTGGGATCCCTCCCCTTGGTGCATGCAGCCACCTCTATCCAAAGCTCATAGATCTTAACAACCACATGGTCTACACACACACACACACACAGAGGTGGGATGGGGTGGGGGCTTTTTGCAATAGGTGTTGACGTGTTGACAGGGATGGGAGTTCTAAGCCGAAAGAACTTTCCCTAGGGGAAAAGGTCAGTAAAACGCAACTGCCGCTACTCTCCAGCAAAGCCCTTGGCTACCCAAGTGTGAGATGAACCTGGAAGGGGATATTAGTTCCCCTACAAGGTGAGTAGGGAGTAGAGGCAAAGTCCTGAGCTCGTTAGGCTGGGAAGCAAAGAGGAAGCAAGAGAAAAATCCCTCCGGGAGGCTCAGGTCCCTCTCTGACTCTCTCCACTCTATTACCCCAGCACTCGCCAATTCTCCAGTCTAAGTGAGGTGGGGGAAGGGGTATCAGGCAATACTGCAAAGCAGGGTACAAGGGCGTAGGGCCTGGGCAGACCTTCCCACCACTTTCCTCTTAGCTATAGAACAGGGAATGCCTGGGGGAAATGCAGGAAGGGTNGAGGTGGGATGGGGTGGGGGCTTTTTGCAATAGGTGTTGACGTGTTGACAGGGATGGGAGGTCTAAGCCGAAAGAACTTTCCCTAGGGGAAAAGGTCAGTAAAACGCAACTGCCGCTACTCTCCAGCAAAGCCCTTGGCTACCCAAGTGTGAGATGAACCTGGAAGGGGATATTAGTTCCCCTACAAGGTGAGTAGGGAGTAGAGGCAAAGTCCTGAGCTCATTAGGCTGGGAAGCAAAGAGGAAGCAAGAGAAAAATCCCTCCGGGAGGCTCAGGTCCCTCTCTGACTCTCTCCACTCTATTACCCCAGCACTCGCCAATTCTCCAGTCTAAGTGAGGTGGGGGAAGGGGTATCAGGCAATACTGCAAAGCAGGGTACAAGGGCGTAGGGCCTGGGCAGACCTTCCCACCACTTTCCTCTTAGCTATAGAACAGGGAATGCCTGGGGGAAATGCAGGAAGGGTGCTGGAGGGCGCAGGGGCTACGAGCTTTCAGACATCCCACTGTTCCCAGGCTCCCACCTCCCAGGACTACAGTGAATGATGGGGGAGAACGGATGGGGAAAGCCTGAACTGGCAAGAGGGAAATGACAAGATCATCAACGGAGAGGCCAGGGTGAAAGGAGGCCAAGGAAGAATTAGAATGGGGTATGCGTGGTCCTACCTGCTCAAGTGTGTGCCAGCAGGGGGGCGATGGGGTTCCCAGGAGAACCGGGGAAGCCCTCTCAGCTCGATTCAGGATTCCCCCCAGCTTCTGGGTTAGGCTGCTGCTAGAGGCACGGGTTCCCGTTGGGTCCTAAAGCCCACTGTCCAAACAGTAGGCTCTCCCCGCCCTCTTCTACCAGCCCTGACTGGGTCAGCGGGTGCAGAGAGCTGAGGACTGATGGGGGAGAAATAACCGACTGGAATAAAGACAGGGGTCTGAGTCATGGGCTGGGGACAGGAACAGTCCCCACTCTCAAATACACAGCATATGGATGACTTTAGCTGAGAATAGGACATGGGGCAGGAGGCAATAGACATTTTTTCCTGCCTGCCCCAAGCAGATGAATTTGGGCTGGGGATGGGGTTAAGATCTCTTTTCCTACTACTCCTGCTGAGCCACTTAGCTACTGAGAATTTTGGGAAGGGAGCATTCATTTTGGATGGGTGCTTACGTTTGTCTATAGCACAGTCTCCTCATGCCTCCCCACTATTCCTAAGTGCCTAGGAGGCCATCCCACGGGGAAGAACCTGCTTTTCAACAAGTAAAAAGGGCAGGGTGACTTAGATGGCAGTTGGAAACTGGTGATTTTATACACTTTGAGGTGTATCTGAGAGTGTGTGGGGTGTGCAAATATACCTGTGCAAGAGAGAGTATGAGCAGGTGGGATGGGGGAGAAGGGGAAAACAAAAACAGAAAAGGACTTCGGGCTACATCCATTACTAGACATGACAACTGTCAGTTGAAGAACAGGATGCAGAACTTAGAGGTCAATTAGTGCCCCTACCCATCGCTCAATAGATTCCTGAATCTTTATTACCAGAATAATAAGTTAATGAAAGAGAATGTTACCTCGAGTACCATTTTGGATAAATATAGGGGGCACTGGGACCTCAACACAATAGATCAACTTCAAGGCTCAAGAGAGCATTCAAGGGCCTGCCCGGCCCGCAGCTCACTTGGGAGAGCGTGGTGCTGATAACACCAAGGCCACGGGTTAAGATCCCCTTACCGGTCATCTTTAAAAAAAAAAAAAAAAAAGAGCACTTAGGTTTGGGCAAGGGAAACAGTAGATGAGAAGTCTGCAGAGTTGCTGGATTGAGAACATTTTGCAAAGAGAGTTGCACATATCTCCAACAGCAGAGCAGGGAAAATGTCATGAGGTGAAGGGCCAGGGGAAGTCAGGGACAGACTTGAGGGAAGGGAGAGAGCATGGCCTCTTCCTAGAAGGGGAGAGGGCAACAGCAATGCCTCCACCTCTTTCTCTGTCTTGCAGGAAGAACTGGGGAAGGAGCTGTACAGTAAGAATGGAGGGCCCAGGGTAGAGTCCGTGGGGTGAGCCCAGGTCAAGCCTTTCACCCTAATGTGCCTCAGTTCTCTCCCAGCTCTTAAACTGGGCTCTTGGTTCCTCCCAGGCTGTTAATAAGTGTTTACGAAAGGGCTTGGAGATCCTCAGATCTCAGCTGGGCCACGACTACAGTTATGAAGCTCAATAAGGGCTGAGTGTTATTTGGGGAAGGGAGGAGCAGGGAAAGAGGCTACTCTCTTATGAAGTAAGGATAAAACCAAGCTCAGAGAGAAGCACAATCCTAGCTGCCACAGGATATCCTTGTGCCCATGGCTAGAGGTCAACCCCCCACCTCTAACCACCACCAAAGGCCGGCCTCCAGCTAGCTGTAGGCAGAACCCAGACTAGCAGCTGGTCTTCATTAACTTCAGCTTTTTCACCCCCCACTGTGAACCCACAGCTTCTACAGGCCTAGGCTAAAGGAGACTGCCCTAGCCCGACCTTGCGGCTGACACTGGAGTGGGGGGCACCCACCAAAGGCCAAGTTACCAGCTGAAGAGAGAGTTGAAGCAAGGCTCCTTTTTTTCCCATTGGGAGCAAGAGAGGAAAGGAGTGTGGGGGTGAGAGGGTGGAGGTGGGGGAATTTAGGGCAAACAGCAGGCAGTGAAGTCAGCTGGACTGAGGCCCAGAAACCCCCACACCCTGGGGCCAAGTCTTACTCTAGCTTTGCTTTCAGAGTCTTGGCAAGGCCCCAGACTAGGGAAGGCCCTGGTTGCCCCTTTCTGCCTCCCTACCCCCACCCTTATTAAATACACATTTTATCTCTCAGCATCTTCATTATCTTAACTGAAGGAGACAAGCAGTGGATGTCGGCAGCAGAGAGTGTCAGGAGGGGGGGTGTGGGGAGCAGGCACACCCTTGTTATAAAGTGCTGATCTAGCTCTTTCAGGCAGTGTGGGAAACAGAGGAGGGATCAAAGGGAGTGAGGCTGATTCAGAACTCAATTAGAGCTTTTTTTAAAAACAGAGTTGGCTCTCTCTTTCACCAATCTTCACCCAGGCCCCTTGCACCCAATTAGCTTCTACTGCCAGTGCCTTGGCGCTGGGGTTGAAAATCAAGGGGAGGCCAGAGGGTATGCCTTCTCCCCCTACAGAATGCACCTCTTCGGAGAAGAGGAAGACCCACACCGTTTGTAAGCTTAAGAAAATGTGTCTTAGAGGGCACCTTATCTTTCCAGCAGAAACCTGAGGTCACAACTTTCCCCAAAAGTTAAAAAGCGGGACATCAAAGGTGGGTTTCTCCCTAATCCCTTGCTAACTACAGGCACAGCTTCTGGCCAATCTCTAGGGAGACCAGGTAACATCCAGATAGGAACCACTCTTCCAAGACTGTAGATAAAATTCTCTCTCCCCATAGCCAAAGCTTCCTGCTAGCAACATAGAAGTTGCCTTAAGCAAAATACCACTACATCAGAGGGAGTGATTGGAAGGCATCTGTAAAGCTGATAAATGCTCCACAACTGTGCCAAGATGTATTCTGTAAGACGGAGCACCCTTCTTTTGCAGGGGCTTGCTCCACTTCAGCGCAAAAGCACCAACAATATTTACCTACAGCTTAGAATTGTCCTCAAGATGGAGTGAAACACAGCATCTTACTTGGTTCATTTATCTGTTCATTCAACAGTTATTGAATGCCTACCAGGTACTATGCACTACATTAAGTGCTGTGGAGAGATATAAATCTAAGTAAAATCTCAATCCTGATTCTTTTGTTCTCCCTCTATAGTCAAGGTAACACCTCTCAGTAGATGTTTTCAAAAATATGATCTAGGATGGGCTGGCCCGTGGCTCACTCGGGAGAGTGTGGTGCTGATAACACCAAGGCCCCGGGTTCGGATCCCATATACGGATGGCCGGTTGGCTCACTGGCTGAGCGTGGTGCTGACAACACCAAGTGACCATCCCCCAGGTGTGCGGTGGCCAGCAGGTGAGAGATGGGACAGCGCAGTGTGCTGAGTGTCGTGACCACTGAGGAGAAACACCTCCCCAAGTCCATAATGTTAACAGCTGCCATTGTTGAGCACCTAGTAAGTGCCAAGAGTTATGATCTAGGGCTGGCCTGGTGGTGCACTCGGTAGAGTGCGGTGCTTGGGAGTGTGGCGGCGCTCCCGCCAAGGGTTCGGATCCCATAGAGACTGGTCCGCTCACTGGTTGAGCGCGGTGCGGTGCGGACGCGACACCGAGGGTTGCGATCCCATTGCCGGTCACGAAAAAAGACAAAAAGGAAAAATAAATAAATATATGACCTAATTCATATCTTATCCCACTTCTGAGTTCTTACTGGTGTATTTTAAAAGAGCACTTAATAAAGGTAGGGAAGAAATGGGGGGTGGGTAGGAATAGGGCTCTGCCAACTTATTTGATCTGAGTTGCTTGGACCTCACACGCTCTTACAGTTAGCTAGCCACAGGCAAGTCTTCATTGAGCCAGAAATGTCAGTGGCAGCTCTGGGGTTGAAACCGACACCAACTTTATCTGTGTCTACGTTCTTGCCACAGCAATACCCAACACTCTATGGAAGCTTAATCTGCTTCTTTGGGGGAAAAAAAGATAACCCAGGATATAGACACACACGCCACCACGTTCAAAAGGAAGAATGTAGGTCAGCATCTTTGCCACTACTCTACGTGAGGCAGCCTAAGATCCTGGCAAAAACTATTAACCACAAGCCCATCCCATCTCACTAAAACTCCCACCACCTTCCCGTAGCTCTTAGCTTCAGTGAGAAAAGCCAGCAAGGAAAAGATTTTCTTCCTCCTTTCTTCTCTGGCTGTCTGAATTACACTTAAGACTTTACTGACAAACATATATCAGCTTTTGCTCCCACAAGGGCAGCGGAAGCCAAGCAGGGACTCTAAGTCTGCTTCACGCATCACTGACACAACCAACCCTGTTCCAATTGCTAAAGTCTTAAGAGCAGCAATGACCTAGAAATCGACAGTGGGGGGAGAATTGAAGGAAGGGAAACTAACAAACCAGTACACAGCAGACTCTTATTTCCAAATACCAGGGGAAAGGGAGAGAAAGGAGATAGAGGGGAAAGAAGTTTGGCCTCTTTGAATCTGCAAATGTGATCTTGGCTGGAAGCCAGGGAGGATACATAGCAGCCCCACTGCGAGTCAAGCCATGTTCCTGACTCAAGCCCTACAGTTAAGAGGAAGGCGCCAAGCCTCAAACACAACGAGGTGGGGAGGCCGCTCCTTTTTGGGCAGGATCCTACTGTGGACACAGAACAGACAGCAGCTGCCCACAGTGTGGAAACAAACTGTAAAGCAGTCACGTCTCTTAAGGCTGCACCATCCAATAAAATGTAATTTAAATCAAACCTCGCATCTGTTCTCAATCCCATTCAGTCTCTGCTTTTCATCAGCCTTCGGACAATCTTTGCAATTATGCTTGTTAACCCTTATAGCCCCAGAATCTTTCCAACCTTCTAGGTACAGAACTGTTTCCCACTTGCAAATTACCGTCAGAGGAAATGAATGCTCTAATAAAGGAGTGAGAGTGGAAACGACATTCAGACCCATGCCTACAGACTCTCCTCTGCTACACACACCAGTGGGTGGTGTTCTTTTCAGAGCACTCTCTCTGCTTGCCCTTCTTCTATCCCATTTCTATCCCATAGCACCTGCTGTAGCTCAGATCACATTACAAGGATACAGTGGGCAGGATGAATGAAACAGTGGCCAACAGATCATCTGTACACATATCAAGTTCCCAAACTCAAGGTCATGTCAGAAAGGAAGGAGGCAGCAGAAGATCTTAGGGAGAAGCAGAGACTTAGGTCACTGGCTTTCAGACCATTCATATCACACATGGTTTGCATTTCTAGCATTTGCTTGTTATAAAAGTACAGCAATCTCCCAAACAAATCAAACTTAAGTACTTTTTCCCCACTTCCCTCAAAACTACCCCAACCCCAAGTCTGCACTTTCAAAAGTCAGTGTTGTAATGGTGCCCTCTGGTGTCCCTATCACAAGCTGCCATTTAATGCCAATAAAAACCAAACCCAGAAAAGAGTTTTGAGTAACCATATGGGTTAATTTATTCAATAAGACTGGAAAAATGTGTGTTCAGATGAAAATCCAACCCCAAACTAAGGCATCTTGAAACAAGTGGCTTCATCTCAGGGCAGCTAAGACTATACGACAGTTTGGGAAGGGATTTTCACATCACCTTATGAAAGCTTGAGCTCTCTTGAAATGTGATTGCTTAAAAAGACAAGGAATGCAACTTGAAAATAAATATATTCACAATCTGTAGAGTTACATTCTTGTTATCACTCCCACAACCTTGGGAGTGCCCAAGAAACTCAATAAGTCTTTAAAATTTCACAGTGTGGCAGTATCTACGATGTGAACACAGTACACTCCAAAAAAATAAATTCTTGGACCAAGGTGTCCAAATCTAAATGTAGACTTCCTTACTTTTCTGGATCATTCTTTTTCATTCTTCTTATCCTAACTTCAAAGTTCTTAACAAAATACACCAATGTTTGGGGCCGGCCCCGTGGCGCACTCGCGGGTTCAGATCCTATATAGGGATGGCCTGTGCGCTCACTGGCTCAGCGTGGTGCGGACGACACCACACCAAGGGTTGCGATCCCCTTACTTGTGGCACACTCGCGGGTTCAGATCCTATATAGGGATGGCTGGTGCGCTCACTGGCTCAGCGTGGTGCGGACGACACCACACCAAGGGTTGCGATCCCCTTACTGGTCACAAAAAAGACAAAAAAAAAAAAGTACACCAATGTTTGAGCAAACTAAGGAGTAAATATGTATATTCTACAATGCAAATCTGCATACTTGCAAGCACACTGGCTAGAGACGTACAAGTGGTAGAAGCAATAAGAGCAATTAAAATGCATCTACTTGGTCCCTTTTATGGGTAAAAATAATAAGACCCAAAGACATTACTCTGTGCTAATATTCATGAATCTATATATTAAAATTAATTGGTTTCAAGTAAAAAAGGTCATATTTGTTCTCAGACCTTAGTGTATAAAGCACTAAAATGAAGACTCCACCGCTCTCTAAGCGCCAGCTGAGCACTTCCCGGTGGGGTATAAGAGAAGAATTTAAGGCAATCCAGTAGCTAAGACATTTCCAATTAAAGCTTTGTCTTTCAGAGCGTGCTCTATTTCCTTCTCTTCGATCTTCAAAGACACCTGGAAGGAACAGAAAAGGACTTTTCATGGTGGAGAACTTACAGAAGTAAAATTGTTATTATACAAACGTCTACCATATTAAACTCTTCTCACAAGAGGCAAGCAAGTTAAACACTGCTTTTTTCAATGACCTGAAAAAAACTCATTCACATCACACTCCCATCCTCACATATCTTAAACCCTGACAAAAAACAAATAAAAAATAATAATAAAATAAACATAAATAATAATAATAAGCATAAATAAATAAACCTAACAAAAACCAACACACACACACACACAAATTGTCCAATTGTGGTCATTTTTCAATCTTTACTTTAGCAAAGGATGAACAATCCAAACAGAACAATTAAAAGTGTTGTCACAAAGAAGCAGTTAGTTGTACCTTTGTGAAGCGGGTTTCCTTGTTTTTCTTTAATTCTAAAATGCCCCTGGCCTCCAAGAGACCTGAAAGTGACAAACATTCTGACTGGTCCACAGCTGCCACCTGCTGTTTGCGACAGACTTTACTGTAGGCTTCATGTAACTGGGAGGAAACAAGGGAGAACAAATGTTAAGAGTCACATTGCTTGTAACCTTATAGTCTTTGTAAAAATATGAGTCTGGGTTTGCACAAAAGTCATCTGAAGGGCTGGCCCGGTGGCGCACTGGAGAGTGCGCCGCTTGGGAGCATGGCAGCGCTCCCACCGAGGGTTCGGATCCCATGTGGAGACCGGTTCCCGCTCACTGGCTGAGCACGGTGCGGGCACGACACCGAGGGTTGCAATCCCATTGCCGGTCAGTAAAAAAGACAAAAAGGAAAAAAAAAAAAAGTCATCCGAATACTCCATTTCTTCCTCCATTCAGTAAAATCCTTGAGTAGGCATTCCACAGATATTCTCCAAAACCTATACTGTAAGTGTAGAAAAGGGGGCTTTATATACTTCATAGGCAGATGCAGAAATGAAGGGGTGGATGGAGAGAAGATTAATGATAAACTCTCAACCACAGCCCAAGGGAAATAAAGTCAGCTACCTTTTATATAGTACCAGTATTTATTATTACTGTTAAAATACATTTTTAATTCATATCGGCTGGAGCATAGTAGGCCTTTTGGAAAACATCTGCTCTGCAAAGCAGATTCTCATCTCTACCTCAGCATCTTCTTTCCCAACTTACCTTCCCCAGAGTGACCTCTTTGATCTTCAACTGCCTGGTCAAGAGCAGCAAAGAGCAGACTAAGATCTTCTGCTGAAGAGGGAAAGAATCTTGTGCTCCTTCATGGCTCAAAGTCATCCTGCTACCATCAATTTCTGAAATGACTCGGGATATGTGACTAAGACCAACCCTCTTGTGAACCAGAGACTCAGAGGGTGATTTACCTATAAAGTAAGTAAGTCAGGCTTAATTAGATTTTTAAAATATTGTCTGTATGTGTGTGTCAAGACAGATGATACTAAGTTTCAGCTAACGGAAATTCAAGTGCAGTCCTGTGGCAGCCAAGTAGAGGTTCCAACTCTTTAACTGTAAGCCAAAGGACAATGCTATCCTCAGAAAGATGCCAAAATAACGTGGGATGATTGGAAAGTAGGGTTATTCTTTCTCTGGGCAGAATAGTGAGCTATTTTGTCCAGTGGAATGTAATTTAATGTCAGAGAGACAAAATCCACCTCATGAAAGAATAAGGACCAGAGAACTATTGTGTTCTGCCTTGGAAGTTCCTAATATCTCAGAGGTAAAAGGACAGAACCTTGAAGCAAAGATGGTGACTGTTCCTGGTAACTAAGGAAAAAAAAGTAGTTTAAAAATTATCTAATATATTGAATCAAATGAGTGGCTAGATGTGGACAGGAAAGTCGATCCCACATCAGTCCTTCAGATGGCCTCCCCAAATGACCTTTGAGGTTTGGGCCACTTGCCCAAACTGATCTGCAGTAGAGCAACACTTGAGAAAATGTCACGGGATATCCTAGCAGACAGCACCATCTCAAAAGCTGGAGGTTGAGCAACTGCCAACAGCTGCACAGGACCATGGCCTCATTAGAGATGCATGGATTGCAACCCAAAGGAGAGATTTGCTCTGTAACAACCTTTGCCCGAAGTTACTTCCTGAGACCATCTGCAGTTTACCCACAACAATTGTAGTGGATTGAGTTGTCCCCCCAAAACTCACTGAAGCTTGAATTGTGTCCCCCAAGTTACATGTATTAGAAATTTGGCCCCCACTGTGACTGTTGAGAGGGTGGGAAGGAAATCCTGTTACAGTAATTGAAAGGTGGAGCCTTGAAGAGGTGACTGGATTGTAGGATCATGTAGTGATAAATGGATTAAAAATGGTGGTCAGGGGCGTGGTTCTGAGGACTTTAAAAGAGGAGAGTCCATTTTCTCTCTCTGTTCTGTCTGCTTCCACCATCTTGCAATGTGAGGCCCCTGGATCACTGTCACCACCACCAGATTGATTTTGGACTTCTCAGCCTCAGAAACTGTAAGGAATAAATTTTGTTTTCTTTTTTTTTTTTAAAGATGACCAGTAAGGGGATCTTAACCCTTGACTTGGTGTTGTCAGCACCACGCTCAGCCAGTGAGCGAACCGGCCATCCCTATATGGGATCTGAACCCGGGGCCTTGGTGTTATCAGCACCACACTCTCCCAAGTGAGCCACAGGCTGGCCCATAAATTTTGTTTTCTTTATAAATCACCCAGTTTCAAGTATTTTGTTATAAGCGACAGAAATGGACTAATACAACAATGTACTTCTATTTCATTACCACAAACGGATGCTGCAGAGGACTAGTGGAGAAACTAGAGATCACAGATCAAATAATAGAATCTGAAAGTTGAAAGGAAATTAGAAGTCTATTCTTACTCCTTATCCAATGGCTAAGTCCCCTCTAAAACAGTCCCAACACGTGGTCATCTTTTGCTTGAATATCTTCAATGCTGAGGAACCCACTATGTTTCAAGGAAGCCCAGTTAGTTCTATTTATTAGAAAGTTTCTTGTTTTATTTAGTTGAAGTCAGTCTCTCCACAGCTTTCTGAAGCCATTAAAAGCCAATCCCACACATATTGGAAGTAAAAAAAAATAGGAATTAGGTTAGTCTAATAATTTATGCCAGGAATTTAAAAACTCTTTTACTTATGTGGGTGCCAGTGGTGCTCACGGGGGTCGCTGGGAAGCCTAAATGTTACTGGTAAGGGAAAAGGAATAAAATGATAGAAAAAAAGAAGTCTTTCATTTGGAACTATAGTGCTAGAAACAATTTTAATAACTCCCAACCAGTGCAGGAGTAAAGGAAGAAACAATTCAACCAGACTGTCCTGTTTCTAAAGATTAACACTGGATATTACACACTGAAAAGATATGTAGTTCATGGCCATTTTACATCTGCCACAGCTAAGAGAACAAAGCTGCGGGTGAGGAAAATTAGTTTTGTCATTTGTGATAGTCTGCAGTTTACTGTAGCAATATAATCTTTGTACCTCCGTCCTCCTAGACTTGTTTAAAGGCTTGAGATAGCCCAAGTTGTGAGATATCCTAATAATTCTTTCACTTGACTCTCCCGTATTTCTCAGGCTTTGCTTTCACCTATGCCAAGACCGAAAGTACACTTAAAATAAGCACCCAGAAAGAAGCTGATCTGACCTTACTGTCTACAGTTTTCATTCCTAGAGCTTGGAAAGAAAACTTACTCTATCCCAGCCATTTATGTAATACCCTAGGAACTTATTTCCAGTAATGCATGGACTTATGGTACTGGCAGGCAATACTGAAATAAAGTAGATAGAATTGTCAAAAAACACAGACACACACACAAAAATGGTTGAGTGTGGATTTAACTATGTTCCTTTCATCTTTCTATCTCTTTCCTTGGAAAAGTTAAGCTTCCAATTATAAAGGAGGACAAGGAGGAGATAAACTACTTACAGTCAGACAGTGGTTTGAGGACAGTCTGGCTTTTGACATCCGACTCTACAATTTCAATAGCTCTCCTATAAAAAAAGTTTTCTGAAATTAATTTAGTCTGAGCCAAACCAAACACCACACCAAACCACCAAGCTCAAAAGCAGGCACATTAACTAAAAACAACATGTTTTATAATTTTAAAGCTCCCAAACAAAACTGGGTTATGCCTCAGTTAAAGGGGACTTAATTGCCTTGAAATAATTCATGGACCAGGGATTTGAGAAACTTCGACACTAAATGGTTTCCTCTTATAGATGCCAAGTAGGTCATCATATACTGAGCCAATGATAACATTTTGGATAAGAAAATGTCACATGCAGGAAAGAGGATATAAAGTAGGTGTGGCTGACAACAGAGAGCCAGCACCATTCATACACACCAAACCCAAAAGGGGAGTCTTCAGTTACATATACATAGGATATGTGTAGGCTAAACCATGCCAGGCTACATGACTGTTGCCCATAGCTTCAGTCTTTACCAAAGTAGTTTGCTGACTAGGGGAAACTTTCAAACTCAGGATCATGCAATCTAGCAGTAGGAAGAGCTTACTCTCCCACTGCTCTCTCCAAAGTACTTTGCCCACAGGAAACCATAAGCCAGACCTGGATCTTCTGCATGGCAGTAGGGGGAGGTTGGACCAGCGGGCCAGCACAGCAAGTATCATTTTAATAGACCCAGTGCTCCTACTGGGAAGGAAGAAATTTTGTCAGTCAGCACAGAGGCTCTCCCCAGCAGGAGGGCCGGGGGATGGGAAGGTAGAAAGAGGTCTGGAGTACAACTGTGGGGGACCACCAACTGGAGGAAAGAAGGGGTGCTCACAAAAGGAAAGGAAGGGAAAAAAGTCTAAAGGCAAAGATGGTTCAGGTCCATAAATAAACCTGCTTGAGACCAGCTAATGGAAAAGTAAACTGGAGTCTTTTTTAATACAAATGTAATTAACCAATCTATAATCACCACAGGGAGTGCCAGCAACATCTCATTTGTTTTTCCCTCTGTAGGTAATGGACTGATAATGTTTCAGACATTAACACGGTGGAAATGCACAGCTCCCCACTGAGAAACAAGTCCTCCTTTCCCAGCTTAAAAAGTAGCAGAACAGAGCCTCTTAAGCCACATTCGCTTGAGTTACATGAGACAATTAACAGCATTTCTTTTTTTTTAATAAAAGCAGCCAACAGTGCCATAACTCACCTGCAAATATCTAGCGCTTTTCGAACATCTCCTGAAACAGCAGAGACTTTGCGAGCACAGAACTGAATGGCAGCATTGTCCAGAACCTGATCTCTAGGTACCTTTGGGCAAAACATAGAAGATGACAGGTTGAACTGTAAGATTCTCCCTCTGTAATTTAGGTCCCAGGCATAAATATTTTCACATTCAAATCTAAACTTTATTGGCCACACTTTAGGGTCTAAGAGATGCCTTTTCTGCTCATAAATAAATGGAGACGTTGGAGAGTTTTCACACATTTAAGCATTTTATAGGAATGTGTAGAGGTTCATAAATGGAAAACAGCAATTGGAACTTAAATTAGCAAAAAAAAGAATTAGTCACTTTCAAAAGAGAAAGTTTTTTTTAAAGGGCATTAAGGAAGCATTTGAGTGATTCCTCTAACTTCTACTTTTACCTCAACACTGAGGCATCCAATAAATGGAGCCATGTGTGGAAATTCACACAGAAATGTTCTCACTATGGGCCATAGGAACTCCCTGCTCCATTAGTAAAGCAATCAAAGCAATATTTTACAACTATTGTTAGGTTTCCCTAACAGCGATTCAAGGAACACATAATTTGGCACAATGGTTGGCACTCACCTGGTCAAGTCGATCTTGCAAGATGGTGGCTATCTGATTTCTGGTGTAAGGTGAGAAGTTCAACAGCTGTGGCTTACATTTTTCTCTGGCTTGAAGCCTAGGCAGAATTCTGTCTGTGAGATCCAGGGTATTAGCTACACCTGAGGAGGAGATAAATAACACAAATCACCATTGGTCAAATTATCCTAAAAGGAAACCGAAACCCTCTGAAAGCCAAATAAAATTTCCAGTTATAATCCAGCATTCCAACTGTTGCTTCCTCCCTTCCCCCCTCCCCACCCCAGTAGGTAAGGTGTTTTCTATTAGGTAAGATATACATAGTCATTATAGAACATTCTTTTCCTTTCTTTGGTGGCTGGTCCATACAGGGATCTGAACCCCTTGACCTTGGTGTCATAACACCATGCTCTAACCAACTGAGCTAACCAGCCAGCCTATTTTTCTGTTTGCTTGGTTTTTTTAGAATGTTTTTTTCTCTTTTTTTGGTCTTGGTGGCTGGCCAGTACAGGTATCCAAACCTATGACCTTGGTGTTACCATGCTCTCCCAAGTGAACTAACCAGCCAACCCAGAATGTTCTTTTTAAGTCAGATTTAGAATTGTTCACAGATAAACAGGACCAGACACCCCAAAAATCTATTGTGTCTGAAATGTAGTATTATGACATTTCTATTCAAACTTAATAAAACTGATTTGCCTTAAAGTCATTATTATTTTATAGTAATGTTCTTATGTTGACAAGGCAGAAAGCTGATTTAAGATAAAATAAATGATAAATAAGCTGAATAGATTTTTTTTTTTTTAAAGAACACTTTAGAACCACCATGTAACATTAACAATTGAGCACTGAGGCTGGCCAGTTAGCTCCGTTGGTTAGAGTGTGATGTTTTAACACCAAGGTCCAGGGTTCGATCCCTGTACCAGCCAGCCACAAAACAAAACAAAACAACAATTGAGCACTAACCAATTAGCACCAATCGAGAATTGTTTAGCCATGGCCACTCAAACAGTGTGTACAATACATCCTGCTCTTTGCTGTCCAGCTGATCCATCTCATCCAACACCAACACACTACATATAAAGAGAAACAATTAGTATCCATATTCACCTTCTTAACCTTCCCACCTATTTGATCTGAAGTTAGGTCACATTTCTAAAGCTGAGACCATTTTAAAGATCATAATATATCCTATTTCTAGTCATCGTTACAAGGATACCCCCATCACCAATGAGTAACATCTATGTGTTTTCAAGCAATTAGCTTAAAAACATTTTTCCCAATTTAAAATTAGAAGGTATAATTTTCTTTTCTTCTTTCCCTTTAAGCTTATATAACTGCCTCTCCTAGAGCAAATATAGGGAATGTTCTTTTTGTGGGCATTAGACCTTGCAGATTTTCACAGAGCAACATGCAGCAGAGCAATACTTACATCATGGGGCCCTTCTCTGCAGTCATATGTTTTTCCAATTTCCTCATCATGTCCTTCCCAGCTGGCCTGGAAACTTCTTCCTGAAAAATCTCCTGAGCAATAGCTGGGAATACAGCCTGGGCACTCCTCAAGGACATGCAATTCAGCATGATAGTTTTAAAGCCTTTCAGTTCCTTCTAGAAAAAAATACAAACATGGGAGTTATTTTGGCCCCAGATAAGCTTTGATGGAACCTGAAATGTCTTTGAAGAGCTAACAGCATATAAGACAGGAAGCTCTACATTCATTTGGAAAGATTAAGACAATGAAACTAGAAATGTCTTATTTTAAGGAAACCTTCAATCTCCCAAAGTTCTACTCTTTAACCCTTAATAACATGTCATTTTAGCAAGAGCATCATAATTCAGACTCTCAGTGTACCTTGAGGTCTTGCAGAATTCGGCTTAAGCAGGCAGTTTTTCCAGTTCCAGGAGCACCAGAAAGGTAAAGACTTCCAGCTTTATTCCCACAGATGTGTTCCCTCAGGAAATTCCTGATGACATCCATCTCCTTTTCCCTGGCAGGCAGCCGATCTGGAACAGCTGTATTCAGGACCAGCTTTGCTTGCCTGTAGCAAGTGCCTAAGCCAGATATAAAAGGACAATTATACACAACAGAAGGTGACTGAGAAGACCCACTGGGTTTTGTGTGGAGTCATCAGCCTGGTTTATGGTGGCTGCACTAACAGCTGCCACGTAAGAACAAACCTTCTTGCTTGAACAGTCTTATATATGTAGATTCTTTCTCCAGTGGACATCTCTGCTCAGAACTTGCTGTGGTCTCTTGACCTTTTTGAACTGAGGAAAGTACTTTCTTTTGGTGAACTCTAGCTTGTTCTCTTTTGCTAGGAGACGTAATTGTCAGCTGATTGTCAAATACCAATCTGCGTCCCTTAGGTGTATGTGAGCGAGGGGGACCATTCTCTTTCTTGCCTTGCTTTGGTGGAGAACAGGGAGGTAAATGGGGAGTGTTGCATAGGTTGTCATCACCTGAAACATATTAAAATCAAAACATGGTCATTCAAAGCAGTGGATAGTAAAAGGACTTGCAAAGACCTCTGCTTCCCCCAGAAATAGATGAATTTCTACCGTATTCATAACCATCAAAATAAAATGCCTTCTTACCTAGAAAAATAGAATGGCCACCAGATGGCACCACTGAATCTTACTAGCGTTTGATAGAAACCAAATTGGTTTTAGTGGGATGATATTCTATGATTGTTCTAAAACAGGATTTCTCAAACTTGGCACCATTGACATCTTGGACCAAATAATTCTTTGTTGTGGGAGGCTTTCCTGTGCATTGTAGGATGTTTAGCAGCATCCCTGGCCTCTACCCACTATGCCAGTAGCACCCCCTCAGCTGTGACAACCGAAAGTATATCCAGATACAACCAAATCACTCCCAATTAAAAACAAATGCTATAAAACAAACAAATATTACCCAGCATTGCTCTAAAACCAAGAAAAGGGGGCCGGCCCGTGGCTCACTCGGGAGAGTGCGGTGCTGATAACACCAAGGCCACGGGTTCGGATCCTATATAGGGATGGCCGGTTCGCTCACTGGCTGAGCGTGGTGCTGACAACACCAAGTCAAGGGTTAAGATCCCCTTACCGGTCATCTTTTAGAAAAAGAAAAAAATCATAATGGATATCTTACCCAGACGTTTTCTGGGGCTGAGAGGCAGGATTTTTACACAAGGAGAACACGGTATAGCCTGGACGGTCGCTGGTTCTAGTTTATTGTTACTAGAGTTTTTATTTTTGTCCAATGTCTGAGACAGCTTCTTTTTTGGAAAACGAATGGTAGCCTGTGCCTGGGATCGGGTTTGAGGCATGATGGCAACACAGCTGGATACAATAAAGAACGGACAGCCAGTCAATATGTAAAAGTCACAGGAAGATAACATGGGATTTATTTATACTGAGGATCAACACTCATTTCACAAGTAAATTACGTTATAACAACATTTTAGCATGCAGTTCTGGGTCACGTCCAAATCTATGCAAATAATAGCTAACATTTGTTGTCCACCTACTATGTGAAGGTTTTCTTATAAGTATTTCACATATTAACTCATTTAAGTTTTACAGCTACCACAGATGTAGGTATTATTATTATTATTATCACTATCTTACGCATGAGAAAACTGAGATGCACAAAGGCCCAAAGTCACAGAAAAGCAGGGATATCGCCCCAGGCATTCTGGCGCCAGAGCCCTAGTTTTTAACTACTCGAATGATGCAATGAGAAATTTATCTTAATTGATTTCTATAGCACTTCTAATTCCCTTACTGCAGGCACATGGGGCATCTTTATCAGCAGCCACCACAATTCGACTCTCCCAAGCCTCCGTTCTTCCCTCCGCCCCTGCGCCCGGTCCCCGCTCCACGCACCCCTCAAGCCCACCCCGGGACATTTCCTTCCCACAGCTTTCAGCTCGTTCACACCACCTACAACTGCTGTACCTCCTCCGAGGGCGCAGTCCCCGTCCCCGTCCCTGACCCCGACCTCGGACCTCCCGCGACCTCAGCTCTCCTCGCCTCACTTCACCTCGGGCCTCGCCCAAGCCCTCACTCAACTCCGCTGCCTCGCAGACCCCAGGCCTCCCCGAGCGATCCTCTCCTTTCCGCCGCACAGATCTGCGTCACCTCCGCGCAGGTTCCTTCTCTCGCGTCTCACACACGGCCTCAGGGACTCCCCACGACAAGCTCCTGAACAAACTTCACACCGGCAACAGCAAAGTCCAGCCGCGCTCGCGCCAAATCTACAGCCGCAGAGTTCCCGCCTCCCGCCAAAGGCCGGCCACGTTGCTGATTGGCTGTCGCCACACCGCGCGCGCCTTGGCCGCCACCCCTCCTTCCGTGTCCAATCCAGCCGGAAGGCCCACGGCAAGAGAGCCCCAGGCCTCAGAGCCAACATGAGGCCACGCCCACCAGCGGGGAGGGCTCCTACATCCGGGGCCGCCGCGGAAGGACGCGCCGCAAAGCCCGGCGGGAGGTGTAGTCTTTCCCCCACGCGACCGTACTCCGCTCTCGTTCAACCGGAGGTGTGCGGAGATGTGGTTGCCCCTTCTCACAGCTGAATGTACCCAGTTCCATTATGTTGATGGGCTAGATTTTCAGAGAGCCGTAGTATCATAATACCTATCATTTTTGTGGGGCGGTTCTGTGTGCCAGACATGATGGTAGGCGCTTTACTTACATCTCTAATGCTCAACCCTGCAAGGCACAAAGCAAATGTATGCACAGGGTTAGAGGTCACAGCGTCTTGGTGGCAGTGAGGGGCCTGGCACCCAGATCTCCTGACACCTGAACAAGTATTTTTTTTTTTTTTGTAAAGTTCTACACCTATATAAAGAAACAAACTATGTTTCATCATAGCATTTCTTGATTTGTGCTTCAAAGGTGAGAAACAGGGCCAACCCTTTGCATTTATTTTGTCCAAGGTAAGATTATATTCTGTGCACCTTCTTCCCATTAATACACACAGTAAGGAGTGGAGAGAATTATGGCCCCTTAATTTTAAAATCTTTTATGGCTAAACCCTGGGGTTTCAGGGCCAGGGAAGACCGCTATAGAAGAGGCAAGCTGAGCTATTAATGAAAAATATAAATTAGAGCAATAATTTGCAGGGCAGCTTCCAAAGTTAATAACCCATCTAAGCCTCAGATTCCTTGAAGGGCCACAACCCAATTCTAGGTGATGGTAAACATCTATCTTTTATCCTTCAATATCAAATAAAATAGAGCCATAAAGCTGAGAAATAGTAAAGAAACAATATTACAGTTAATTGCACTTAGTTCATATAGGAGATAAGAGCCAATAGTGAGTGCTTAAGTGTGTCTGCCACGGACTGAACTCAGTATTTTACCTATATCTCCTTCTCAATCTTCATAGGTACCCCACGAAGTTGGTATTATTTCCATTTTACAAATGTGTAAACCAAAGTAGCGGAGTTGAGTAAACAAGGTCAATCAAACAACTACTAAGTGGAAGAGCTAGAATTTGAACTCTTAAGTCTTGACAGGAAATCAAACTCTTGACCACTTCATCATAGAGGGAAGATTAGACAGATGTAGGCTCTAAACAGGAAGAGATGGTGAAGGAATACATTTGGGGAAGGCTTTCTGACAGTTGCAAACTACAAAAGTGAAGAGAACAGGCTGCCACGAATAGAAAAAGAGTTACCATAGAATGGAGGCTTTTAGGGCCGGCCCGTGGCTCACTTGGGAGAGTGCGGTGCTGGTAACACCAAGGCCACGGGTTCGGATCCCATATAGGGATGGCCACTTAGCTCACTGGTTGAGCGTGGTGCTGACAACACCAAGTCAAGGGTTAAGATCCCCTTACCGGTCATCTTTTAAAACAGAATGGAGGCTTTTAGACCAGATGATATTTCTGATCTCTTAACAGGACAACAGAACCCAGGAAGCAATCTTCACTATTCATATTATAACCCAGGCACCTAAAAATTGTCCTTAATAACCTGAAATGGTAATGTGTGCCCAGCCAGCTTCAAGGGATGGTGGTGTTGAACAACCTACTTCAGTTGGAGTGGGACAGAGAGCGCAGAGGAAGCTATAAGTACTTAACGTGCATACTGGAGCTGATAAAAACCCTCATCAGGAAATGTAGCACTGGCCCAAGAAAAGCCTACAAAAGTAAACGACCACTGTGGAAGCAGGCAAAGCATCACAGAACGTCAGGATTGAAAGGTCTCTGAAAAGTCACATACTTGAAGCTCTCCCTTTTCCCTGGTAATGATCCTCCAGTAACATCATGTGCAGACTCTCATACTGCTTCTCACTTCTGTGTCTCTGTTATTGCTGTTTTCTGTCTGCAATGCCACTCACCATCGTTCTTCCCTGGGGCTAACTCCCATAAAACCTTTTAATACCCTGCATAGTTTTCTCCTGGTTCACTGTCCTAAAGTCTACCAGGCTATGAGCTCCTTGGAGGCAAAGACTATGTCTTACTCATCTTCATATTGTAGATGCCCGGCAAAGAGGAAAGTATGCAATAAATGCTTGCTGAATGAAGGAACAGGAAGTACGTTCCTGCCAAATGGACATCTACCCTTTGCATAAACACTTTTTGCAGTCAAATAGCATATAGTCCTTTATTTTACTTTTTTCTTTTTAAAGATGACCGGTAAGGGGATCTTAACCCTTGACTTGGTGTTGTCAGCACCACGCTCTCCCAAGTGAGCAAACCGGCCATCCCTATATAGGATCCGAACCCATGACCTTGGTGTTATCAGCACCGCACTCTCCCGAATGAGCCCCGGGGCTGGCCCGCATATAGTCCTTTAAATCTTATACTCCTAAACCTAGGAGTGGAGAATGAATTCAATTATGTGTAAAAACGATCCAGACTGGGCTCCAGTGATGTCAGAGGTGAAGCATTTCCCCACAGTTATCCTCTGGGGTGCTCAGGATCCTCAGGTTGACATTTTAGTTCTCTTACCTCTATTTGCAGAGTACTCCCTTTTCCCTGGTAATGATCCTCCAGTAACATCATGTGCAGACTCTCATACTGCTTCTCACTTCTGTGTCTCTGTTATTGCTGTTTTCTGTCTGCAATGCCACTCACCATCGTTCTTCCCTGGGGCTAACTCCCATAAAACCTTTTAATACCCTGCATAGTTTTCTCCTGGTTCACTGTCCTAAAGTCTACCAGGCTATGAGCTCCTTGGAGGCAAAGACTATGTCTTACTCATCTTCATATTGTAGATGCCCGGCAAAGAGGAAAGTATGCAATAAATGCTTGCTGAATGAAGGAACAGGAAGTACGTTCCTGCCAAATGGACATCTACCCTTTGCATAAACACTTTTTGCAGTCAAATAGCATATAGTCCTTTATTTTACTTTTTTCTTTTTAAAGATGACCGGTAAGGGGATCTTAACCCTTGACTTGGTGTTGTCAGCAAGGATAGGAAGCTGAGGGTCATTTAGGCAAACCCCATTTGTGAGCTAAAGTGAGGAGGAACAATTAAATCAATAAATAGGTAGTTTATTAATCATATTAATAACAATGGTGGGTCAAATAATCAAGAACTCAACCAATCTGGTATGGATAAAAATGAAGGGAGTCCTTTTTTCCCCCTCCTTCCCTCACCTCATAGGTTTTTATATCTAAATTATGTGACAGTGATTCATACACACACCCATTATGAATCAGTAAATGGGAAATAATTTTGAGACCTTTGCTAGTGATGAAAGCGCAAGTTAAGCTCATTAAATCTTAGTGGTTATTATGTCAGCTGATCACAGTTAAGCAAAGAACATCTGGTTGAATTTTTACATCTAAAGTCAAAGTTCAAGAAAAACAGCTAAGATTTCAGCTTAAGAAGTAGTGAAGAAAAACAGCTAACACCCGCATAAAAATAGATACACAGTCTGTATCCTCTGCCCTCACCTTTTCTTCTACTCCTCAGTTTGAGAATCTGCCGTGCAACACAGGTAAGAACCATGAGGGATACAAGGAAAAGGACACAAGGTGGACACACACACACATACACACACACACATGCACACGTGTCATTCTAGTCTTTTATTCAGTGTTGACTGTGACTTCCATGCTGGTCACCGTGGGAAAGGACAAAGGTTAGACATGAGAAAAGAAGGCTAGGACCCTCTGTCACAAGTGGAATGAGATCTAAGACAATTCAAGAAAAAACCACAAAGCTGTCAGAAACAAGAGTAGAAAAAAGGAAACAGCAGTTATCAAGGAAGATTTTAATTGTTTCAAAGAGGGAGAGGAAAAAAGCACAGAACTCTAACACAAGTAAAGGCACAATGAATGTGGAGGTGAATGGAACCAAACCCTTCCTTCAGTTAAAGTTAGCCTTTTTTTTGCAAGTGGTTTTGAAGATGGTTGTAGTTTTGTTTCATTTTGTTTTTAAGAGATGAGTCTTGAAGGCAGAGTTGTAACAGCCCTCCTCTCTCCCCTCCCATTCCCTAAATTAGGGTGGCTTGACAGAAAGCCAACTTGACCACATAACCACGGACTGAGATCCAATAGGGAAAGAAAGACTACAACTGGAATGTAAAAAATCTGATTTGCAGTTGATCGCAGGTTGGGTTTCCAGAAGGACAGACAGCTCAGTGTAGTGCCAGCAAAGGGCCTCAGGTACCCTATACTCCACCCCCAGAGCTTTGAAGAAGGGAAGGACTCTGGAGTCTCATTTATCCCCCACTCCCATAAGCACTCAGCCTACAGATTATTTCAAGTGATCAGGAGAATTAAAACACACCCCAACCCTGAGTTGCTCTGTAGCAAGTCTATTTACAACTTTTTTCTCACCTCTCCCTGGAGGTAAATCTGAGTTTCAAGCTGGGTAGCAATGGGGTGAGGGGATTCCCCCATTGCAATGGCCAATGGTAAGTCTCCTCGCCTTTGCCAGTTAGGAGGGCTGGGATGAATTCCAGGAGACAGCAGCCTCACATCCACCAGATGGGGTAGCCTTAGGCTCTCACTCTGCTGACCTAGGCTGTGAAAATGACGGGGCTCTGCAGCTGGAGTAAATCCCCACGATAGAGAAACCCATACCTGGAATATCAAAGTGCTTTGGCCCAGGTTTGGTGACCAGAGAAGAGGGGGAAGAGGGGCATCTAGCTCATTTAAAAAACTGGAGGCCACTGCCCCACTTCCCAGACAGGGAGATAAGAAACAACTATAAAGTTTTTCCAACTAGGGAAAAACATCACAAAACCAAACCCACACAAGGGCTTTTAATACAGCTTCCTGGTGCTTAGTTGGGCAATGTCTCTTCCTTCTGGGAAGGAACAAAGAAGTTAATGGGACTGGGCAACAGCCTCAACATGAGACTACCCAATCTTCCACTGAAGAGACGACATTCCCGCAAGCAGATAAAAAAGAGCAGTTCAAAAGTGAGAAGTTTTAGTGCTCTTGTAGCCAGCCCACCTTAAACGTATATTACAAGCTTTTTACAACATACAAAATAGACCAATAACTATGAGGATCACATTCCCATCTTCAATAGTAAATATACATGACAATAAATGTTATTAACAGCGGGACCAAAAAATGTATAAGGCAAAGAAATTTAAATAGGTGCTGTGTCATCAACATGATCTGAAGAAAACCTATCTTATTAGATCTAGACCCAGGGCTGCTTTTATGAGGCCAAGACAATGAGAATACAATCAATACCCATGTGATACAGTCCAAATACTGGGGAATATGAAGGGCAGCAGGTCCTGGGGAGGAAGGTATCAGTCCCAATGAAAAGCTGGGGTTTGGCTTTACTTATGATACTGTTTTGATGCTCTATATTTGAGGAAAAGGAAAAAAAAAAAAGACACTGATAACATTGTACAAAAGGCATCAACTCCCATTTCAAAAATAAATGGGAAGACTTCACAGTCAAAGTTCAGTACTTGTCAGCATCTACCCTGGAATTCTGCTGCAGTGTCAACTCTTGTACTCTCTCCTTTTCTCTCCACTAGCATCCCTCTCTCAGCTCTTTCCACTTCAGGATGCTGGGGATACTTCTGGGAGATAACTGCTAACAGATTTGAAAAAAAAGAATGATAAATAATGAATGATTAGAAAAGTTTGGTGACAGTCCTAATCATGGTTGGTCCCAAGAGTCAATGTGGTCCAGGGAATGGCAAAGTATAGCAGACTCCATACAAATAACTCAGGTTGACACCTCCCTCAACTAGTATTGGGAAGACTTGGGTTCCACCTGGCACGATGCACACAAATCCTTGGCCTGTGATCCAACAGATTGGAGAGGTACCCAAGGCAGTTTAACCCTGTGACGTGTCTGGTGAAATTTTAAAACTAATTTCCCCATCCATTTCAAGGAATAGCCATCACCTCCCTGCTCTCATGCCAAGCTTTGAGTAGCCTCTGCACATAACAGCTGTAATAAACCAAACCATCTGGTATGTCAGGCCCAGGAACCCCATCCTGCTGCTGGAGAAGGGGAAGTCTCTGTCTTATCATCCAACCTCAGTTCCTACCTAGACTGGGAACCTCCATTTTCTCTGTGCTCTTTAACTATGACCTGGAAGACTAATCACGTGTTGCTGGCTGCCAAGGAAGATCTATTGGACTAAGGCACATCTCACCAAAGTCTTTGTGCTTCTTGGCATAGAGGGATCTCTGAACAACCCCATAAGCTTCTACTGACTTCCTCACTCTTCTCTACTCTGCTGTGCTAATGCCTGCAGTCTTTGGAAGGTGAGGAGGGTGGAGAAAGGAATAGGAAGAGCCTGCTCAGTCAGACAGGCTGTGGACTTCAGTATAAGTAGGACTTAAAGTCCTTTGCAGTCCCACAGACCCAGTCCCTTCCACAAGGTGCTTCACTATTCCCCTTCTTTGTCATCCTGCAGAACCCTCCAGGGGCTGAATGACTGAAAGGGCCACTGACCACTTCAGGGCCAGTAAGGAAAGACAGAAGCAGACTCGAGGTTGAGGTTAAGGCCCAGGCCCTATCTCTGCATCTCCTACCAGAGGTTTTTGGGGCTTGAATATCAGGAATGAATGATGCCCCCCACAAAACCCAACTTTTCTCTTGAGGGGATGGGCCGGGGGGGAGCGCGCGGAGGGAGAGGCAGGAACATCCCTCAGCCTAGCACCCTGAGGAAATGGGGAGGGGAGTCCCAAAGGACTCAAATGGCTCCTGGTCCCTTTGCTGCGGAGGAACTGACTAGCTCTAAAATGATCCTCAGTTTATTTAATCCTCTCTTTCTATGAAATGTTTAGCTCAACTGATTAGTATTTAGTGTTTATATCCAACTTATCCCTGGGGTTGCGGGGGTGGGGCGAGGACAAAACCAAAATATCCCTAAAAATAAAGCAGACCCATTTCCTTGCCCTTTCTCCAAATCTGACCTTTAAAACAGATCATTTCTCTGCAAACTCCTTTTCCATTTCTGAGGACAAAACCAAAATATCCCTAAAAATAAAGCAGACCCATTTCCTCGCCCTTTCTCCAAATCTGACCTTTAAAACAGATCATTTCTCTGCAAACTCCTTTTCCATTTCACTAAAAATGTTCCCATTCCCCCCGGAAGTCCTGGCCATGCCAGCCTACTAAATAATGACATATAATATACCTGCCAAGCTCCCCCACAGTGAGTAGGAGGACGGAGGAGTACCCTTCTCCGTCCTGCCTCAACAATGAGTTAATTCATCACAAGGCACCTTTCCCCAAGAGGAAAGCAGAAAACATGAAAGCTTTTTCCTCACTGGCTAGGAGGGCTTGCTAGAGGAGTGATGGACGCAGGGTCTGAGACCCTACTGTCAATATAGTAAGAGTCCGACCACCAAGTCCAGAGACGAGATGCATAGATGGAGGTGAGCTGGGAGGACACTTGGAGTCTAGGGGTTGGTTGCACTGGAGAAACACGTTAGGAGCTCTCATGCAGGTTTCAGGGGAATGGAAGGGACCATCTGAGAAGAAGAGAAGGTCCATCCTTTGCCTGAGGAAGAGGACCAAGCCAGTCTTCACCTGAGAATGGGTGGGAGAGGTGGGGCTCCACGGGCAGCTGAAAAAAACAAAACAAACAAAAACCACACACCTATAGGTCACCCACCAGACCTTGAATAACGCAAACACTCATGAAATGACAGGCTCTTTAAGCTAACCTTTAAAATCTGGGACTAGGCTCTGTAACCACACACCTATAGGTCACCCACCAGACCTTGAATAACACAAACACTCATGAAATGACAGGCTCTTTAAGCTAACCTTTAAAATCTGGGACTAGGCTCTGTTGTTGTTTTGTTTTTTAAAAAAAAAATGAAGATGACAAGAAGCAAATTTTATTTTATTTATTTATTTATTTATTTTTCCCTTTTTTGTCTTTTTCACTGACCGGTAACGGGATCGCAACCCTCTGTGTGGCGCCCGCACCGCGCTCAGCCAGTGAGCGGGAACCAGTCTCCACATGGGATCCGAACCCTCGGCGGGAGCGCCACCATGCTCCCAAGTGGCGCACTCTCCAGTGCACCACCGGGCCGGCCCAAGAAGCAAATTTTAAACTAAAAAAACAAATTCTATATTCTATGCAATTATAGAAACACTTTTTTTTTTCCCCCTAGTCTTCTCACCTCGGTTTGTTTTGCTGGGATATATTCTTTGAAAGTGTTTATATTCTTCTGGAGCAGGAAAGTCTTCTACTGGATGGAAGGAATACTTTGACTCAAAGTCATCTGAGAAAAGAATAGAAAATTAATTCATATCACCCTTCCTTGTGCTCCCACAGACCTCTGACCCCTTGTGACCCTCCCCACTTACTAATCTCTCATTCACTCTGATCTAATGTGAGGGAGGGTGTGCCTCACCCACTAAGCCAAGGTTCCTGAGAACAGCAACAGCATCACCTTATGTGCCTCACATGCACACAGGATGTGTTCAAAGGCTCTTTAAAGCTAATGCTTTAAACCTTTCCACCAAAATCAGGCACATAACAGAAAGGAGCCCAGCTGTTTGCATGGAAGCAGAAAGAAATATAGTTGTACTTCAATAACATTTTCATCTTACACTGTCACCACGGGAAGCCAACTGAACTAAATCCAAAAACTGGTAGAAATTAGCCTAATATAGCAACATTTGTCTCCAGCTAGTAAGAGATGTGACTAGATAATTCCCTTTCAGCCCAGGTTACCCTCATTTAGTTCTGCAGCACAATTGGGATAGCCATCTCATGGCCCCAATCCCACTTTCTATGGCCCCTCCATAAGAAGGCTCGTATTTTCTATGGGTGCGGCTTGATCACATTCAAAAGAGTTCTACAATAAGGACATATCTTCAAAGAAAAGACCCTGGTCCACCTAATAGGAATAGACTGGAAGATGGGGGACAAGGGGGTGGAGGAAGAGAACAACCATTAAAGAACCTAGAGTGTCAGGGCTGTAAGGGACCTTACAGATCTATTCCAAGGGTCCTCAACAGTGTGTCTAACAATATCCTCAGGACAACCCTTACTTAGGAATCCATCCCAGACCTAATGAATTAGAATCTCTTAGGTAGAGGCCCCAATATTCATAGCCTTGGAAAAGTTAATCTGATATGCTCCTAATCTAGTCAACCTCTTTGTTTTACAGATAAGGGAAGTGAGGCTCAGAAAAGTGAAGTGACTTCTGCAAAATAACACAAAAGCCATTTATCTAGTGGCTTTTGATCACTAGATAAATATTGTGTAGTGTTTTGTTTTATATTTAAAGAGCCAGAAAGGAGCTTGCCTTCCCAGGAGGATACATAATTTCTGTCTGAATAATCCTAAAAAGGATACAGAGTCTCTGACCTAAAACCTAACCACAAATAATGATCCTTGAGGGGCAGGAGACTGGGGTTTTTTGGTTTTTTGGGGTTTTTTTTTGCAGCTGGCCAGCATGAGGATCTGAACCCATGACCCTGGTGTTATAAGGCTCTAACCAACTGAGCCAACCAGGAGAGTGGCTTTAGAGTTAGCATAACACCTGTTGATTTTACTTCAACCTATTCCAAAGCAACCATACTCAGAATTCACAGAAGGAAAAAGACGTCAATGGACAGGGCCTAGAAGTCTGAGGGTAAAGGGAGGGGAACTGTTGTGAATAAAGAATACCATGTGGCCATTCCCACTCTAGACTGGCCACCTGGCAGCCAAGGCACTGGAGTGAGTGAAGTCACCACAGGAAATATGAGACTAAAATGGCTAGCTACTCACCCAAGAAAGATCGGACAGTGGTGATAGAATCTCTGTGGCCATTCCTCAGGGGTGGTGGAGGAGGAGGGGGTGGCCCAGCTGGCGTCCTTGAGGGTGGAGGTGGGGGCTTTCCTCGGCTCAGGGGTTCTGACCCATGCATTCGGTATGGTGGTGGGGGAGGGGGAGCATCCCTGGCACCATTTCGGATCATGGGTGGTGGGGGTGGAGGAGCTGCAATTAAAATCCAAAGTAGTTAGGCTTGGATGTGAAGACAGCAACAGGTAGAGGGATTTGAGAGAGATGAGCTAAAAGAGTGCCTTGGTGCTTTCCCAAAGAACCAGGCTCTGTGTGTGAGCCTCTGGGTGGCATGTTAAATATCATATTCACCTTCCTCCTCATCCTTGTTTCTTGAACAGCATCACCATTCCTCCAGATACCAAGGTTGAGAATAAATGTATGACCTTTTCTTGTTTCCCACAGGTCAGTAAAAAACCCTATCTATTCTTGATTTTTTTCCTGCTTTTCAATGCCTTCCTCCACAATTCTAATTTCAGGTCAATTATAGCAGCTACCATTTATTGGGTATCCATTATGTTCCAGGCATTTTATATGCATTAAATCTTTAAAAATTCTTACAGCTATCCTTGCAAAATATGTGGTATTATTCCCATTTCACAAAGGAGGAAACTGTGGAACTCAGGTTATTTGTCTAAGGTCACAGATCTAATAAAAACAGACAAAGCACATGTCTGCTCTTTCCTCTACTCCCATACCACTTTTCATAACTACCTCAAGCATTATGTATCATATCTCCTCAACTAGATTTATAACCCAATAAGTTGGTAATGTGTCTTTGGGTACCTAGGCTATGTTCACTAAATAGTTGTTACTAAATAGTACACGTACTATTTAGTAGTCGGCTTAATGGACAACAATGTTTTAGTAATAAAAGCATATCTTATTACTCCTCCTGAATTGCTGACAGAATTTCCAGAGTGACCACGATTAAGCATGTAACACAGTAATGGGAGGACGTGCGTGCGCGCGCGCGCGCACACACACACACACACACACACACAGGGTCTAGCACAGTAGGTCGAATAAATGTTAGTTTTTGCTTCCCATAAAGACACACCACTCTCCCTCATTCTTTTCAAGGTCTAAGAATGACTAGGGTCCACTGGATGCAATCATTAAAGAAAAATCTCCTGCACACACACACACACACACACACACAGGGTCTAGCACAGTAGGTCGAATAAATGTTAGTTTTTGCTTCCCATAAAGACACACCACTCTCCCTCACTCTTTTCAAGGTCTAAGAATGACTAGGGTCCACTGGATGCAATCATTAAAGAAAAATCTCCTTAACACTTCCCAGCAGATCTGTGAGCCTTGTTTTCATTCCAAACCTGCCCAAATGAAAGCTCTTTAGGTCACCCTCAAAACATTTCCTAAAACCCAAGTTTCTCAGGGCGCTGAGTATTTCTATCTACTCCTAGGACAGGGCCAGGAAGTAAAATAGACAGGGTTAGCTAGGCTCACGAGGACACCAGCTAGACACTGGACAGATAACAGTGATGAGAGCCAACCTGGACTCGCAAAACAGAGCAGGAGAAAGCAATCTGCTTGGCTCCTCCAGCTGCTTCCTGCAGGGAGGGTCATCCCAACCAGGTTTTACTATCTCCAGTAAGCTCGGAGCTCTTTCTTGGATACAGTTTTAAAACTGTTTCAAGTGACAGAATCAGAATCCAAGTACTCTAAAAGACAATCAGTTTGCAAAAGAGGTCCTGGGATGGGTGACTGCCTTTTGTAATCCAAGATAACCCCAATTCTGAGGAAAGCATGATGGTACCAATTCTTTAAAAAAAAAAAAGATTCCCTCAAAAATGGACAGCATTTTGCTCTGCAAAGGAAAAATACAAGAAACAAATTCAATGGACCAATAACACTAGTTTTTCTGGTCTCTGAGCACCCTGAGCAAAAGATTCCATTCCCTTTCAAATGCAAATAATTCATATAGAAACAGAAGTACATTATCAATAATATTGCCATAATATGATTTAATAAGAGAATGAAGTCCATGAAATACCTGGAAGCCCGCTGCATAAAATCTGTAACATTCATCAGCACATTACACTTTAACATATGAGGGGTATTCAAAAAGTTCATGGAAAATGCATATTATGAAAAAACTATCCACAAACTGCAAAACTTTTTGCACCAAAATAAACTCATACTAACCTGTTATAACATGTCTGAACAGGATCTAGTTTGAGCCACTAAGAAGGATAAGATATCAGTTTGAAAAGAGCCCATCAGAGCAACGTGAACTCTGCTAAAATTAAAGCAAGAACAAACATTAAATTTATGGTGAAGCTTAGGTAGAAGAATGGTGCAATCACTGATGCTTTATGGAAAGTTTATGGGGACAATGCCCCAAAGAAATCAGCAGTTTACAAACAGATCACTTGTTTTAAGGAGAGACTGGACAATGTTGAAGATGAAGCCCACAGGAGCAGACCATCCACAGCAATTTGCAAGGAAAAAAATTAATCTTGTTAGTGCTCTAATTGAAGGAAGTTTTTTTTGTTTTTTGTTTTGTTTTTTTTTGCGGCTGGCCAGTACAGGGATCAAACCCTTGACTTCGGTGTTATCAGCACCACACTCTAACCAACTGAGCTAACCGGCCGGCCCTAGTACCCTAATTAAAGAGAATCAGCAATTAACAGCAGAAACAACAGTAACACCGTAGACATCTCAATTGGTTCAGCTTACACAATTTTTTTTTTTTTTAAAGATGACCAGTAAGGGAGATCTTAACCCTTGATTTGGTGTTGTCAGCACCACACTCTCCCAAGTGAGCTAACCGGCCATCCCTATATAGGGATCCGAACCCGTGGCCTTGGTGTTATCAGCACCACACTCTCCCAAGTGAGCCACGGGCCGGCCCTCAGCTTACACAATTCTGACTGAAAAAATAGTTGAGCAGACTTTCTGTTCAATGGGTGCCAAAACTGTTGCACCCAGATCAGCTGCAGACAAAAGCAGAGCTTTCAATGGAAGTTTTAAATAAAAGTGGGGTCAAGATCATCAAGCATATCTTCGAATAGTAACAGGAAATGAAACATGAGTTTACCACATGTTCCTGAAGACAAAGCACAATCAAAGCCATGGCTCCCCAGAAGTGGAAGTGGTCCAGTCAGTCAAAGCAAGAGCAGACCATTCATGAGCAAAGGCCATGGCAACAGTTTTTTGGAATACTTAAGGCATTTTGCTTGATTCATTCTGGAGGGCCAAAGAACAATAACATCTGCTTATTATGGGAATGTTTTGAGAAAGTTAGCCAAAGCTTTAGCAGAAAAATGCCTGGGAAAGCTTCCCCAGAGAGTCCTTCTCCACCACAACAATGCTCCTCCTCATTTCTCTTATGAAACAAATGAAACTTTGCCAGAGTTTCAATGGGAAATCATTGGGCATCCACCTCACAGTCCCGATTTGGCTCCTTCTGACTTCTGCTTGTTTCCTAATCTTAAAAAATGTTTAGGGATGGCCGGCTAGCTCAGTTTATTAGAGTGTGGTGCTGGTAACACCAAGGTACAGGGTTTGATCCCTGTGCCAGCCAGCCACCAGAAACGCACACAAAAATTTTTTTTCTTTTTTTTTTGTCTTTTTTCGTGTCCGGCAACGGATCGCAACCCTCAGTGTCGCGCCCATACCGGACCGGGACCGGCAACGGGATCGCAAACCTCGATGTTGCGCCCGCACCTCGCTCAGCCAGCGAGCGGGAACCGGTCTGTATGTGGGATCCGAACCCTCAGCGGGAGCTCCACCGCGCTCCCAAGCAGCGCACTTGTAGCAGTGCACCACTGGGCCGGCTCCCAAAATTTTTTTTCTTTTTTTTTTTGTCTTTTGTCTTTTTTCCGTGTCCGGCAATGGATCGCAACCCTCAGTGTTGCCCCCG
>NW_007733776.1:104437-104772 GCF_000696425.1 Galeopterus variegatus
GCCCCCGCCCCAACATCGCCCAGGGAGGGGGAGCCAGTCTGTATGTGGGATCCGAACCCTCGGACGGGAGCGCCGCCGCGCTTCCCAAGCGGCGCACTATCCAGTGCGCCACCGGGCCGGCCCCCAAAATTTTTTTTCTAAAGAAACCACAGAGAAAGAACTGAGAGGTGGGAAGCAAGAAATATGCAGACATTTAGAACTACTAAGCTCAACCCAAAGAAACTGCATTTCTCTCTGCTTCTATTCCTGGATGGGGTCAGAAAGATATGGGCTTTCACAAAAATCAGTAGCATTTCTATTCTCCAATAGTGAACATGCAGAAAGAGAAATCAAGA
>NW_007733777.1:0-12127 GCF_000696425.1 Galeopterus variegatus
AAAAAAAACAATTGAGAAGACATATTATCTTAAGAATTCAATGTGCATTTTTTCACTTCCATTTGTACCTAAACTTCCATTCAAAATAAATAAATAAATAAATAGAGCGTGAGGAGCTTCTTAAAATGAAAATCCTGCTAGTACAATAGTTTCTGTGCTTTCAATTTACTAAGAAAGCATTTTATCCTTTACTTACACCAGTGCTGCAGAAGTTTTCATAAGGGAAAAAGGAGCTCATTTTTCCAGTTAGTTGACTTTTTGTGTTTATTTTTATCAATTATGTACTGATTGAGAGGGAATAGTGATGTTGCCACAGAGTTGGTAGTAAGGATTGGATAGGAGGAAAAGGACAATATTTGTAGTCACACTTCACCTTCATCATTTTGGCCAATGATTCTCAAACCCAAGTGACAAAATGCAGTGCTTCTAATCAGGCTGCATGCTGGTGAATCACATAAACTACCCTTTTTAAGTAGTCTTGACTTTGAGGAGTGAGAATAAATATACCTGTGTTCTTATTCCATCTTTACATGTATTCTTTTCATATATTCATATATTTGTTGCAAACATTCAAGAGGAATGTAAGCATTTATCAGGGCTTATTTCCTTGAACATAAATGCACTGATGTTATTTTAAAAGGCTAAGAAGTTTATCAGTTTTTAAAGTATACATATGAATGAAACATAGAAAGTAAATAATACGTCATATTCTTTTAGGTCTTGGTTCAGAATCCAAGCCTTGTTTCTGCAGAGAAAGAGAAGAGTTGGCTTTCTCAAACAGAAAAAAATGCTTGCTTATCTCCCCTGGACAGAAGTACTAAACACAACACATCCCTGCTTATCAATACACTATACTATGCAACTCAGCATGCTATTTGATTTTATGATTTATTTCATTATAGTCCCGTATATAGCTACAAATTTATGTACTGGGAAGGCAAATAGTCATACAAGTAGCATTTCTCACATAAGTTACTTTTGTAATAACCTCATTTCTCTTAAATAAAATTACATCCCTAGGTAGTCTTTAAAAATATCTCAATAAAACATAATCGTTTAAGTTTATTTCATAGAATACCCAAGCAATATTTCAACTTCAAAATAATTACATTGCATGAGAAATGAACTGATTGACCTTTCTTCACAGAAAAGCCTGTTAGAGAGAGAGAAAATAATTGAACTGGACTTTTGTCATCTAAAAGCCATGTCCAAATATGTTTCCTACAATGTTGTTTATTTGTATGTATTAATTTATACTTATAAATAGTTTGATTTATTATGTTTTCCAAATTAAACTGAAATGTCCTCACTTATTATTAGAAATTTTTTTTTGTATTTCTCATTTTACAGCTTTGCCATATCGAGTGCTAATTATTGTAATAAGAAGTATCTAAAATGGTATTTTAATTATTATCTTCCTGAAAGACTACCTGATCTCTCAGACTTAGTCAAAGCTTTCATCATTCACATAGTATCATGTACTTTTCTTTTCTTTTTTCTTTCTTTTTTTTTTTTAATTATAACACAGTTGATTGTACTAAAATGGTATTTTAATTATTATCTTCCTGAAAGACTACCTGATCTCTCAGACTTAGTCAAAACTTTCATCATTCACATAGTATCATGTACTTTTCTTTTCTTTTTTCTTTCTTTTTTTTTTTAAATTATAACACAGTTGATTGTAAATATCTGTATATCTGTGGAGTACAGAGTTGAATATCAATACCTGTGTGCAATACATGATGCTCAAATCAGGATGAATAGTATATTCAACATTATACAATATAATCATTTGTCATGGCCCTTTACCAAATCCTCCCTTAACCTCCTCCCCCTCTGCCTTTCCCTCCTCTGGTCACCTCTGTTCTGCTCACTCCTTTTGAAAATTCAATGTATCACTGTAATTGTTGTATCTTTCTTTCTTTTATTTGTTTATTTTTTAGCTCCCACTTATGAGAGAGGACACGAGTTATTTCTATTTTTGTGCCTGTCTTATTGCACATAACATAATTTTTTCTAAGTTCTTCCATGTCACTGTGAATGGCAGTATTTCATTCTTTTTTATGGCAGAGTAGTATTCCATTATGTATATATTCCACACTTTTCTTATTCTATCATCTCTCAATGGACATTTAGGTTGGTTCCACACTAACATGGAATATTATGTGATGATTTCCATTCCTTTAGGTAGATATTCCCAGTAGAATTGCTGGATC
Organism: Galeopterus variegatus; assembly: GCF_000696425.1. NCBI lineage: Eukaryota > Metazoa > Chordata > Mammalia > Dermoptera > Cynocephalidae > Galeopterus > Galeopterus variegatus. Next base: position 2,217 of record NW_007733777.1, read on the forward strand.
ATATGGCAGTTCTATCTGTAGTTGTTTGGTGAACATCATACTGTTTTCCATAATGACTGCACCAATTTACAGTCCCACCAACAGTGTAGGAGTGTTCCCCTTTCTCTGCATCCTTGCCAGCATTTGTTATTCTCTGCCGTTTTGGTAATAGCCAGTCTGACTGGTGTGAGTGATATTTCAATGTGGTTTTGATCTTGATCCCTGATGCTGAATGATGTGGAGAATTTTTCATGTGTCTGTTGACCATTTGTATATCTTCCTTTGAGAAATGCCTATGCAGCTCCTTTGCTCATTTTTTAATTAGGTTATTTATTTATTTATTTTTCTGTGGAGTTGAGTTCCTTGTACATTTTGGATATTAATTGCTTGTCGGATGCATAGTTTGCAAATATTTTCTCCCACTCTGTAGGTTGTCTTTTCACCCTATTAATTGTTTCTTCTGCTGTGCAGAAGCTTTTTAGTTCAATATGATCCCATTTGTTTCTTTTTTTCTTTTGTGCTTTTAGAGTCATATTCATAAAGTCTTCACCCAGTCCTACATCCTGAAGTCCTACATTCCTTTTCTTTGAGGAGTTTCCTTTTCTTTTAGGAATTTTGTACTTTCAGGTCTTATATTTAAGTCTTTAACCCATTTTGAGTAGATTTTGGTATATGGTGAGAAGTATGGGTCAAGTTTCATTATTCTATGTATGGATGTCCAGTTTTCCCAGCACCATTTATTGAAAAGGCTTTCTTTTCCTCAATGTATGTTCTTATAGCTTTGTCAAAGATCAGTTGGCTGTAAGTATGTGGGTTGATTTCTGGGTTCTCTATTCTATTCCATTGGACCAAGAGTCTATTTTTATGCTAGTATCATTCTATTTTGGTTAGTATAGCTTTGTAGTATGATAAGAAGTGAGGTAGAGTTATGCTTCTGGCTTTTCATTTTTCTCTCTGGATTGCTTTGGTTCTTTAGGGTCTTTTATTGTTCCATATGAATGTCAGGACTGCTTTTTCTATTTTTGTAAAGAATGTCATTGGTATTTCGATGGGGATTGCATTGAATCTGTAGATCACTTTGGGTAGTATTGATATTTATCACATGTAAAACTTATATTTACTCTCTGAATATTTTATTAATATCTGTCTGCTATGCCAGATTATAAACTTCATTAGTAAGAACTGTTTTTGTGAATATTTTATGCCCAATATCCCTCACTATGCCTAGACTGTGAGAGATATTTAAAAAAATCTTATTTAGTAAATAAATGTATGACTGTAACACTTGAAATTTTATTATAAATGTGCTTTACCTGGCTTGAGAAAATTTTAAACCATTCCACTCATGCCTAGCATGGTACAAATCTTTGGCCGAAAGAAGTGTTTAGTCTCTTTATCACTGCATGCTTGCTTGACTTGACCCTAATTAGAAGACAAAACAGTATAAAACTCCATAATAATGGCAGTAAAAATTTTTACAGTGCTTAGTATTTATTAAGTAATTTGATGTTTAGTATGCATTTTACAAACTTTATGTTGTATGTTCCTCAGAATAACAATGTAAGATTAGAATTCTAATATTTCTTTAATCAATGAATAAGTTGAGACTCAGAGAGATTAATTTTTCTATTGTTATATACTATATGGGATTTGAATTCAAACTGGAGGTTAGACTCTAAAACTAAACTTTCCTTAATCCAATATGATTTATTGGTACTGTAAACAAAATAAAGCAGTATGCTTTAATGGTTTTTATTCAAAGTTGTTTAGATCTTTACATTCGATTCTATCTTTCTTATTCAAATTCAGTCTGGCCTTTCAACATTTCATTTCTTTCTTTTTTTTTTTTTTTTTGGTGGCAGGCCACTAAGGGGAACTGAACTCAATGTGTCATTTTTAACCCTCTGTTTGGAAACTTAGAAAAATGAAAATGGCACTTAATATCCATATTTACTGTTGAGTTTCATTATGCATAGACCAAAATATATGTATATATGTATATGTGTGCGTATATACACACACATATATAGTATTTAATTTAATTATATCAAGATCAAAGTTTTTCTATGTTCTTAAAAATACTTTCATGTATGTAGACATAATTCAGCTTATTATTATGATCATATAAATTAAAACAATTACATAAATTATAACAATTACTTTTTAAATGAACAATGCCAAAGCATATGACAATTTCATTGGAGTAGTGTAACAATGACCAAATAACTGCATCCAAACATCTTATAAAATTATATATACTATTTAAGTATTAGCACTTGTCTTATTCTATGTAATTAAATTTTTTTTTTCCTGTATGAATCATATTTCTGGCACAGTGGTCTAAAAATCTAATCAGCTCCTAACTCCCCCATACTTGTCAATTTTCCAACTTGTTGGGTTCTACTTAAAATTTCTTCCCACATAATGGGAATTAAACAAAGCTAATGCACTGTGAAACATCCTAGAATGTATACTGCTTATACCCCTAATTATAGGCATTATAATAATTGTACTTTCTCTAATAAACTCTTTTGCTGGGAAGAAAAACAAAACAGTGACTTTCACTTTACACAGCCACAAATTAGAGATCAAGAATAACCTTTCAAATATTCTGGGCACTGCTGTCTAATTTGCAAATGGGGGTCATGAATCATCTAATCAGACAGGCTTTATTTGAAATGACACAGACTACACAGCATTCACAATGCAGATCCTAGGTGCACAGGTTCGTAGGTCAATTGATTTTTCTCTGTTGCTGTTGTTCATGTCAGTCAGTGGATTTTCAGATTTAAAAAAGAAAGCAGGGGTTATTCTAGCCCAATAATTTTGCTGCTAATCATATGTATTTATCCGCATACACCAAATTAAAGCCTAGATAAAACTGCTACTTTTATGGAGGTTGAGGGGCAAAGAGTGGGAGGGACACAGTAAAGAAAAATGAATGTCAACACTCTTTTGAAAATTCCCAAACCTTTACCACCCTGCCAGTTTTTGTTTTTGTTTCTAATTTTTCTTTTTTAAATTATTTATTTAAGTTTAAAAAAAATTTGCCCTGCTTGCCCTGACATTTTTTTTTCCTCTATAGTAGTTTTACTTTATCCATGGGTAGTTACTTCACCTGGTTTCAGCATCATATTAATATAATCATTGTTGAGTCTTCATGTGGTCTTTGCTTAATAGTACAGTTGACATCTTCCTAAATAAATCAGTATTGATTCTCCATTTGTGCTTTGCCTTTTTATCAGAATTTTAGGCCATTTTTAAGCTTGCGACATTTACTTTGCTGATAGATCTTTGTCATGGTGATATACAGGGAAAGTTGTCAGTGCACATGTATGTGTAGGGGTGTGTGTGTGTTGGGGTGGGGTATGTACCTTTTGCTGTAAAAAAATTTATTCAAGATGTTAAAATTGGGCTCTTTCCTTTTCAGTTTTATCAATGTCCCCAAAGCAGAAAAAAAGTATGCTAATCATATGTATTTATCCGCATACACCAAATTAAAGCCTAGATAAAACTGCTACTTTTTATGGAGGTTGAGGGGCAAAGAGTGGGAGTGACACAGTAAAGAAGAATGAATGTCAACACTCTTTTGAAAATTCCCAAACCTTTACCACCCTGCCAGTTTTTGTTTTTGTTTTTGTTTCTAATTTTTCTTTTTTAAATTATTTATTTAAGTTTTAAAAAAAATTTGCCCTGACATTTTTTTTTCCTCTATAGTAGTTTTACTTTATCCATGGGTAGTTACTTCACCTGGTTTCAGCATCATATTAATATAATCATTGTTGAGTCTTCATGTGGTCTTTGCTTAATAGTACAGTTGACATCTTCCTAAATAAATCAGTATTGATTCTCCATTTGTGCTTTGCCTTTTTATCAGAATCTTAGGCCATTTTTAAGCTTGCGACATTTACTGTGCTGATAGATCTTTGTCATGGTGATATACAGGGAAAGTTGTCAGTGCACATGTATGTGTAGGGGTGTGTGTGTGTTGGGGTGGGGTATGTACCTTGTGCTGTAAAAAAATTTATTCAAGATGTTAAAATTGGGCTCTTTCCTTTTCAGTTTTATCAATGTCCCCAAAGCAGAAAAAAAGTGTTAACAATTATAATCATCTGTTATTTTCCATGAATACACCCTTTCATTTTTATTTCAAATGGCTGTATAAAAGAGATATACAGTCATGCTTCACATAACTACTTTTCGGCTGACAACAGATGGCATATATGATGGCGGTGCCATTGAACATAATGGTGGTGAAAAATTCCAATTGCTCAGTGATGTCTTAGCCATGGTAACATAGCACAAAGCATTACTCATGTGTTCGTGATCACGCTGGCCAGGGACAATAGACTAAAACATATATCCTAAGTGTGTAGTAGGCTATGCCATTCCCACCATGAGGAAATCACGTAAGGACGCATCTTTTACAATGAATCCCCATAACTAGTTCCTTTGTATCCCATCCGCATAATAAAATATTTAGCAAAAATGAAAATGTCAGCTATGATAGGAAGGTTGTATAGTATTTTTTTACAATTGACTACCGGGGTCTTTGCTTTAATGTATAAATGTGTATTTGTGCCCCTGTTTGTTATCATTGGGCTTCCCAATATTTTCTATATCATGTCACGCAAAGAAAAAGATAATATTTAAATAGTTCAGTGGGCAAACAGAAAGAGCTGTTGTTGGTGGAACCCCATCAAAGATTCAGTAACAGCCACCCAGTCCCACTAGTTGCCCCAAGGTCTGAGTGTATAACATCTCAGGGACACCAATACAAATATTCACATGAGTTAGAAACCTCCGCTATAGATAAAAATGTAAATAAGCCAGGTATTTGGGATAGAAAATACTGTATTATATTGAAATAGTGATTTTTATCTTGCATCTTTATTTTTTTAAAAGCCATATTTTATTCATGAATAAAATTTCACATTAAATGTTCTTAGTTGTAAAAAAGTAGCATGCATTGTGTTTAAAATCTCATAAAGGATAGACAAAAATATACTTATATTAAATCAATGGCAAGAAGATGCTTTTTTTGAAATGTTTTTAATATTTTAATGTTATTTGTAGAATATTTTCAGATACTTTCCTGAAAAAATGTAGCTTCAAAAATGTAAATTTATTATAATATATTATATATTACTTGTGCTAAATTGATGTGAGATTTACACACTATATATCAGCAATAAGGATTATTATAAAAGTATATTTTACCACATGTTCAATACATTTTATTACCAGCCAGAATTTCTTAATACTTCTGTAATTGTTGCCACTGAAAAAAATATTGGTACATCAACAGTTTTGATAATTTCTTCTTTAATTGCATATATGTTTCCAAAAGAAATTCTCACTCATTTTTAAAGAAAATAAATCATTAATATTATCTAAAGTCCTTATTCCATAACAGAAGTACTCTTCAATATATTGGTAAAAAGGCAATGCATACTGCAGGATAACGTAATTCTAAAAAATATCTGCCAAACAATATATTTTTCCCTGATTTTGAAATGCATGCCAAACACTTTTTGTAAATAAGAATGCAAACTTTATAAACTAGAATTATTTTCTCAACATAAAATATAATTAATACCATTATGTAACTATTGTAATTAACAAAGACACTCATTTTTTTTGTTTTTTTTCCTCCGTTCAGAAATAAGTTTATTTATTTTTTATTAATTTTTTTATTGGGGAGGGCAGCTCATCACAGTCCCAAGCAAGTGGTACATTATGGCTGACATGCAAAATCTGGTAGAAAGATTGAAAAGGGCAGTGGACCGCCTGGAGGCAGTACCTCATACCTCTGACATGCACCGTGGGTATTGAAACAGTCCTTCAAAAGCAGGAGCAGCCCCATATGTACAAGCATTTGACTTGCTGCTTGCCAGTCCTGTGGCAGTGTACTTGAAGATCAGTAAAGAGATTGGGGTAGACATTCAGAAACAGGCAGGGATGGTCCACACAGGTCTGAAGTTGGAGAGATCTCTCTTGGTTACAGCTTCTCAGTGCCAGCAGCCAGCAGACAATAAACTTTCTGATTTGTTGGCACCCATCTCAGAGCAGAACCAAGAAGTGATAACCTTTGGGGAGAAGAATTGAGAGAGCAAGTTGTTCAATCACTTGTCGGCTGTCAGTGAAAGTAAACAGACCCTGGGTTGGGTGGCTGTGACTCCCAAGCCTGGCCCCAGTGTGAAATGCCTTTTATAAGGCTGAGGAATTCACCTTCTATTCTTACTTTACTGAGTGCTTTTATCATGAAAATATGTTTATTTTGGAAAGTGCTTTTCTATTTAGATGATCATGTAGGTTTTGTCTATTATTATATTAATATAATGCATCACATTGATTGCTTTTCAGATGTGAAACTTATCTTTCGTTCTTGGGACAAATTCCACTTGGTTAGGGTAAATAATTCTTCATATGTATATAGCTGGATTCTGTTTCTTAGTATTTTGCTGAGGATTTCCATATATATAATCATGAAGAATATAGGTCTGTAATTTTCTTTTCTTTTATTGTATTTGTTTGGTTTGGATAATCTTCATATGTATATAGCTGGATTCTGTTTCTTAGTATTTTGCTGAGGATTTCCATATATATATAATCATGAAGAATATAGGTCTGTAATTTTCTTTTCTTTTATTGTATTTGTTTGGTTTGGATAATAGGGTAATTGGGAAATATTTTTTATTTTTCTAGGTTTTTGGAAGAATTTGTGAAGGATGTGTAGAAGAAGGATATGATTCTTCTATAAACTCTTGATAGGATCACCAATGAATCCATCTATGCCTGTGTTTTCTTTGCCAAAAGCGTTTAACTGCTAATTCAATCACTTGTTACAGATCTAGTCAAAATACCTGTTTCTTTTTGAGTCAGTTTCAGTAGTGTGTCATTCTAGAAATTAGTTCATTTCATCTGAGTTATATGATTTGTTGGTGTACAAATGTTCGTAGTATTCCTTTATAATCCTTTTGATTTTTGTAAGTTTGGTAGTTATGTCCCTTCTTTCATTACAGATTTTGGGGATTTGAGTCGTCTCTATTTTTTGGTCACTCTACCACTGGATTGCCAATTTTGTTGATCTTTTTAAAGAACAATTTTTGGTTTCATTGATTTTCTCTATTGTTTTTCTATTCTCTATCGTTTATTTCCACTCTAATGTGTATTAGTTCTATCTTTCTGCATTTGGTTTAGTTTTCTTTAGTTTTTCCCAGTTTCTGAAGGTGGAAAATTAGACTATTCATTTGAAGTCTTTTGTACTGCTTAACTGCATCACATCGTCTATTCTTCTTAGGCCTATTTATTTTGAGGGGTGGTGTCATTTAATTTACATATAATTGTATTGTAGAATGTTAATTAAATTTCATTAATTTATTTCTATTATTGATGTTACTAATGCATTTGTATTGTAGTCAGAGAAACTACTTTGTATGATGTTAGTCCTTTTAACTATATTGAGGCTTGTTATATGGCCTAGCATATTATCTATTCTGAAGAGTGTTCTATGTTTCTTGAGAAGAATGTGTGTTCTATCATTTTGGTGTGGAGCATTCCATAGGTGTTTTTCAGGTCTGTTTGGCTTACAGTGTTCTTCAAGTCTTTTATATCTTTAGTGACATTTTACATAATTGTTCTATCCGGTTATTGAAGGGGAGACATTAAATTCATTTTCACTTAATAAAATTACTGATTTGGCAGGATTTTACGTATGCAATGTTACTCTTTGTTTATATTATACATTATATCTTTGTTTCTATATTCCTTCACTACTGCATTGTTGTGTTAAAGAACATTTTTTTCTATTTCAATTCCCTTAATAATTTTAATTCCCTTAGTATACTTTTACATTATTTTTTCAGTTGTTTTCTTAGTTGTTTCTCTGAGGATTGCAATCCATACCTTTATTTAAAACAATATGATTTAGATTAACATTCATTTAATTTACATGACATGCAGAGACTTTGCTTTACTACAGCTTTCTTACTCCACTGTTTCTTTGTGCTATTGTTGTCAAATAAATTACATATTTGTGTATTATAAGCTCATCAACACAGCATTATAGTCACTTTATTATGTAATTGTACTTTAAATCAGATTGGAAGAAAAGAGTTACAAAAAAGTACAAAATATATAATTTTTATATTTTATATTTACCTATTTATTTTAGCAATCACTTTACTTCTTCATGTGGATTCAAGCTGCCATCTAAAATCTTTTGATTTAGCCTCAAAAACTCTCTTTAGTATTTCTTGTAGAACAGATCAGCTAAAGTCATATTTTCTCAGTTATTTTAAAATTTTTTAATTTTTGCAATCTGGGAATGCCTTAAAATCTCCATCTTTGAGAGATATTTTTACTGGATATAGAATTCTTGGTTGACATTCTATCTCTTTCAATGCTTTGTATGTGCCATCCCATTGTCTTCTGTCTTCTATAGTTTCTGCTGAAAATTTGGCTGTTAATCTTATTGAGGACATTTTATATGTAATGACTGATTTTTTTTCTTGCCACTTGGAAGATTCACTCTTTGTCTTTTGCAGTTTGACTATGATGTGCACCTTATAGTCATAAGTTCACACATGTTATGGGTCTTCTTCAGGGTATTCTACTTAGTGTTCATTGAACTTCTTGAATGTGTATATTGTTTTTTATAAATCAAAATTGGGAAATATTGGCCACTAATTCTCTAAGTTTTCCTTCTAATTTCTCTCTCTTCCCTCTCTTTCTGAGACTATATTATGTGTATGTTAGTATGTTAAATGGTGACCTGCCATGCTCTGAGACTCTGTTCATTTTTTTTTTTTTTTTTTTTTCCCATTATTTTTAATTTTTTTTCCCTTTCTTTAGCCTACACAATCCAAATTGACCTATTGCAGATACTTTCTCTGCTGGTTCAAATCTGCTTTTGAGACCATCTACTGAAATTTTTATTTCAGTATTTATACTTTTAAACTCCAAGATTTCTATTTAGCTGTTTTTACAATTTCTATCTCTTTATCTATACTCTCTTCTGGGTAAGATATTGCTCTCATATTTTTCTTTAATTCTTAAGGCATGTTTGTCTTTAGTTCTTTGAACATATTCGGCTAAGTTAGAATCTTTGCATAGTAAATTCAATTTCCGGGCACCTAAGGAAAAGTTTCCATTGACTGCTCTTTTCCCTGTATGTAAGACATGTTTTTCTGTTTATTTTTATGTTTTATAATTTTTTAGTTAGAAATTGGATATTTTAGATAATATAATGTGGCAACTGGAAGTAAATGCTCCCTCCCCTCAAGATTTGCTGACACTGCTGTTTAGTTGTTTATTTTGTGGTTGCTGCTGTTTGTTTAATAAACGTTTCTGTTCAACTTTTATAAAATCTGCATACTCTGAAGGTTTCTGTTCCTGTAGTGTAGTGATACCTAATGCTTATCAGAGAGTTCCTTAAATACCTATGTCTTCCATCCCTTGCAGAGGGACTTTTTGTGTGTTTGGGCATATCTTTAACACAGTGGCCATCTTAGCTTTCATTTCTTCCTTGTTCAGGGCCTTAAGGTCAGTCAGAGAGACTGTAACCCTCTCAGGTCTTTCCTGGAAATACACACAGGCCTGCACATGTGCAAATCTTTCTAGATTTCCAGGAATATGTTAGAACTTGTCAAAGCCCCTTATGAACATCTTGTGTTTCATATCTTTCTCTTAAGTTTTTGGCCAGGCTGTTTTTGCTCCAGCTGGTATTGCAGCCTCAAGCAGCTGCAATGTTAAGCAATTGTCACTGCTTGTTTTCGACAAATACCCTGAGAGAAGTGAGCTCAGAGTCAAGTCAAATAATAACACTACACTCTTTATTAAGCTTTTTATGGAAGCTGCGATACCTGTCAAAGAATGACAATGCTCTGTAGATGGGACATTTTGAGGAAATCCCAACCCTAATTTACTCC
>NW_007733777.1:12549-13877 GCF_000696425.1 Galeopterus variegatus
TCAAGCAGCTGCAATGTTAAGCAATTGTCACTGCTTGTTTTCGACAAATACCCTGAGAGAAATGAGCTCAGAGTCAAGTCAAATAATAACACTACACTCTATTAAGCTTTTTATGGAAGCTGCGATACCTGTTAAAGAATGACAATGCTCTGTAGATGGGACATTTTGAGGAAATCCCAACCCTAATTTACTCCTTCTGGAAGTTAGAAGGCTGTTGATTTTCACAACTACCATGGTTGCAAGTCTACTGGTTTTCAAGAGTGCTAAGAAGCTAGGGAGTGGGAAGGGAGTGCATCAAGTTACAATGTGACAAAATCTGCTGCTACTTTGGAAGTTCACCAGTTTTTATTGAATAAACACAGCCTTAAGTGTTGCAAGCCTTAGGTTAATTTCCAAAGTTCTGTAAATGTTGATTTTGAAAAATTTCGCCAGTGTTGTTTTTGCTTTTAAAGAGGAGGAAATCTTATGGATATCCTCTCTTCACCATTTCTGAAGTACCATCTCATGATATTCCTTTTTTAACCATGAGTCTTATGTTGCTTTTCATATTTCTCTTTTCTATTTTGGGTGATGATGAAATGCTTAAATAAAGAGTAAAACAGTTTAAATAAAGTTGATGTAGAATGTCAACTTTCCAAAACACTTTTATTTCAGATTTTTAGTTTGCTTGCTTAAAATGAGAAGCTGAGATGAAAGTCAACCAAGCATTTATTTCTTTCCTTGCTTGTGAATGTGCACAGCCATATAATGGAGTCATAGATTTTTCATCACCTATCTGCCCAAAGTGGACAAAAGTATGATTAAGTTCTGTGGATTAATATTCTCTTTTTTCACTCTTGGTCATCATGTCATATAAGATATTGGAGAATGTGACACGCCCTAGTCCTAAACCCAGATTTCATTGCTAAAGATGGAATAAAAGAGAATTTATAAAAGCATATTAAAAACATTTTGATGATATGAAATTGGCAGTATTCATTTATTCTGGGGAAGAGAAGAGAATCTGGAAGCAACAACACACTGAATTTTTTAAAAATGAGGAAGTTTTAGTAAGGAGGACGTGGAGGTAAAAGACCTAATGATAACTATGCTATAGGAAGTAAAAATTATGATATAGTTAAAAATTCTGTAGGCATGATGTCTGTATTTTAATTTGAAAAAATATGATTTAAAGCAAGATAACCCTCTTAAATCTCTTGAAACTAAATAAATTAAACTAATTTTGAACTATGCTCAATTTCCAGTGTCCTAAAATTGTAAACTGACCAAACCAGTTTCAGGAAGAGACATGCTCTTGCTCTCTAGGAAAGTTTAGGGCCATCTGTGAA
>NW_007733777.1:15201-36949 GCF_000696425.1 Galeopterus variegatus
CATACATATGTAGGGATTTTTCTTCAAACTTTCATACTAAAATATTTTTAAACTTTAATATATTACAGATTTCAGTCTGTTATATAAGGTGCGTTTTTAGTGAATGTCATGTCCACACTGTTGCTTAAGTCATTTTCTCCTAGGAAAAGCTGGTGATGACACACACACACACACACACATACACATACACACATACACACCAAAATTTTAGAGCTTTAAGCTAACCACTGTGAAGCAATTAATGCAGAATAAACTCAATTTATACTTTTCACAGAGCTGAAGAATATCTTTATTTCTTCACTAGAAATGTGTTCTTGACATAGGTTACCAGAGTGCCCAATGCTACGTATCTACTGAGAAACAGTATCTAATCCATTAATCAAGTAATTTTCTTGTTTGATGGCAATAATTTTAGACTGAGTAACAAATTTTAAGAGTCTGTGGAGTATCATTTGACATTATCGGCCTATTAATACTGACAGATACTAAATGTGAATACATGCCCTTAAAGTGTCAAATTATATAATAAGAAGAGAAACCAGAAGAAATAGTATCATTTCAATAGAAAATTGCCTTGTCATAGAAAGCAACTAAATATATAGAGAGAGGAACACAGAGAGAGAGAGAGAACACTTTTTTCTTCCTATACATCTGATTAAATTAATTTTAAAAAGATTATTAGATAGTAAATATGAATAGAAAAAATCTTTATATTCTGAAAGTGATGCTACATTAGTTGAATGATAGCTTAGGGAAAAGCTGTGAATTATTAAAATCAACAGACTAGAAAGTATTAGATGTATTCTTTTATATCATCAATCCTTTAAAATCTACTTCATTTTCCTTTTGAGTTATTCTAAATTGAAATAGAAAATGTAATATTTGTGTTTTCTTTGAAAGAGATATANATATAACAATGCAAAGCCAAATAAAATTAAATTTTGATTCCTTTAGTTAAAATAATGTTTACAGCCTTTTGAATATCACTGTCCCTTAAGTCTATTCTAATTTTGGTTGCTTCATGATTCACTGAATATACTTTATGTTTTCTTACCCCATTGTCTTTTAATGATCATAACAATTCCTTGATTTTGTTAAGACAAGTGAACAGATATGATGTTGATGGGGGGGGGAGGGCGGAGAGGGAGGGAGGGAAAGGAGGAATTGGCAAAGGGACATGAAAATCCACTATATTGTATATTGATAAATTAACATAAAAAAATAAAGTGCCTCAGAAATAATGGGACATAGTTTTGGTTAGCATGCAGAGGCTTCTANTTTTTTGACAGTGACCAGAGCAAAGTAGACTACCACCAAAACTGAAAATTAGAGTATGGATGCATATTTTTATAATCAACACATAATGCATGAAAGCAGAAAAATGTGAAGTTGTTTAAAGACGTGGAATGGTTATTAGGCCTGCCAGACTTCATTGCTACCTGAGTGAGTGTTCAAGTCTGTCAAAGGAAAGAGCCTATCACTGAAAGTTGTCTTTGTCAGTCACTGAAGTCATCGCTCAAGAACATAAACATTTAGGCATTGGAGGCAGTTTTTTCTCCAATGTGAAATAGATTCACCAGGTTTTACCAGGCTAAAATAAAATGGTCTCACTATACGTTCAAATTTTGATTATGGGAAGAATATATCTGATACACGTGGCAATTTGTTTTCAGTGCCAATTAAATAGTATCCTACTTTGTATCTCTCTCATGGGTTTGGCTGTCATGAGAATTGGATTCCGTGTCAGAAATTGCAACTGTTCACAGATGCTGTTCAACTATTGCTAAACATGCTGATGGACTACGTATCCCTGTCCCCCCAGCCCTCAGCATCTAGGGAGGCCGTAAGATGAATGTTTGCTAATGCAACGTGAATGGTAGTGAGAGGTCAGGCGACGTTCCCAGGACAAGGCGGTTAAAAACAGGTGTGTTTTTACACATCCATACTCTCTTTTTCTAGAATGCCGAACATCCACACAAATAACATCAATATCGAACACTCCTTCCCTAACTTAGAGCTTCTACAGATCTCTATGGTAAATTACATATTTTTTAAACTCACCAAATTCCAACAGTAATTTCTCACAGTTCATCATTTTTCTCCACATACTAAAGAAATTGATTTCTCTCCTCTATTCATCATGTTCCTCTTGAAGATGTTTTCTGCAATCTTTCATGAGTGTTTCTATCCATATAAAAATATAATTTAAATTATATAACAATGCAAAGCCAAATAAAATTAAATTTTGATTCCTTTAGTTAAAATAATGTTTATAGCCTTTTGAATATCACTGTCCCTTAAGTCTATTCTAATTTTGGTTGCTTCATGATTCACTGAATATACTTTATGTTTTCCTACCCCATTGTCTTTTAACAATCATAACAATTCCTTGATCTTGTTAAGACAAGTGAACAGATATGATGTTGAAGGGGGGGAGGGGCGGAGAGGGAGGGAGGGAAAGGAGGAATTGGCAAAGGGACATGAAAATCCACTATATTGTATATTAATAAATTAACATAAAAAATAAAGTGCCTCAGAAATAATGGGACATAGTTTTGGTTAGCATGCAGAGGCTTCTAAAATAGTAAATGAATCAAAAATTGACTTTCTAAAGATACCTTAAAAATGACAAATGAGAAATCTTAAAAGGTTTTTTTTTTTCCAGAAATATTAGTAAAATGTTTTAGGCATCTGGGTGGGTGGGCAGTCTTATTCCACCAGCTAGAAACATTATTTAGATCCATCTATTCTTTTATAAACTAGTGAGATTTTTATTATTGTACCTGGCATGAGGCTAAAAATTTTTAAATGATTTTTAAGCTTTGTTTCATTTTTACTTTAGCTATAGGGTTTAATTCTCTAAATTCAAATGTCCTTTTGATCTTTATTTTCATTACCAAAGCGTGCATCACTTGTCCTAGAAATGCCTTTCCTAAATCTCAGTTTACCTGCTGATCGTAATCTTATTTTCAAACTTTCTCTAAAATAGAAGGGCCTTTATCTTTTTCAGGCACTTTAATGTAATGGGAAGTGCTAATATATTTTGCATGATCTAAGCACTAAATTTTTACCTAAGTAGTCCATTGGGACTTCTCACTTAGGTCATGCTCTTTAAAAGTGTCTAAATAGTAAAAGTGAATGTTCACTTGAGCATGCCCTAAAATTGAATAGAGTATTAGAAAATTAGTTTTAATATGCTGAATTAAATGTTCATAAAATGATTAAATACACATATAATCACACTATCCATGCATGAATGTATCTCTATTTAACTTTGTATCATCTATCATCTACTTATCTACCTACCTACCCATAGAGACAAGGTGACAGACATTGAAAACAGAAACATCTTCAAGTTAGTTCTTTATTAAATTTCAGTTCATAACTTCAAGTACGTTTAACTTTCAATCTATTTTCTGTATGAAAAATTATCTTTATTCTGGCTCTACCTACAGTCTACTCTACTCTTCCTTGCCTCTTTTTCAGTATTGTCATCTTTTTTCCCAGTATCATTCATATCAATTTATTCCTGAGTGAAGCTCTCTGATATTGGAGCTGCAATATAAGAATAGACATTTTACTAGATATCTGAAATTCTCCTAAAATCAAAACTTTAAATAATAAATTTTCTACATTTGTATTTTTTAAAGTATAAAATAGCATTCATAAACACTATGAATTGCTACTATACCCAGATTCTCTGCTGCAAAGTAATGGTAATAATAACAACAAGAAATTTATCCCAAAATAGTAATTTCTCTAATGAAGGAAGGCACGTAACAGAATTTCACTCTTCCCAACTGAAACAAGAATAGTAGTGCCAGCAAGGCAAGATAAATGTACATCTATTCTACCAATGTGAAATGCAAGTAATAATAACAAAATTGGGGTAATTTGGACTCTACTGGAGAGTATATTTCCTTTAATCAGAAAGAGCATTTCAAACTATTTAAAAGAAGAAATAATATTTTAAATTATTCTACCAGCATTTATTATTTTCAGTCTTAGGATGCAGAAAAAAAGGAACCCTCCTACACTGTTGGAGGGCTGCAAAATGGTCTAGTCTTTATGGAAAATGGTATGGAGTTTCTTCAAACAATTATAGAAAGATCTACCATTTGACCCAGCTATTCCACTGCTGGGAATATACCCAGAGGAATGAAAATCATCATGTTGAAGGGATACCTGTACTCCCATGTTTATTGCAGCTCTATCTACAATAGCCAAGAGTTGGAACCAGCATAAATGTCCATCATCAGATGAGTGGATAAGGAAAATGTGGTATATCTCCACAATGGAATACTACTCTGCTCCAAAAAAAGACAAAACAAAAGAAGAAATACTACCATTTGCAGCAGCATGGGTGGACTTAGAGAGAAGATTATATTAAGTGAAATAAGCCAGGCACAGAAAGAGAAATACTGCATGTTCTCACTTATTTGTGGGAGCTAATAAAAATAAATATACATACAAACAAATAAGTGCAGGGGGAGAAGATACAACAATCACAAAAATTGTTTGAACTTGTTAAGACAGGTGAACAGATATGATGTTGATGGGTGGGAGGGGGAGAGGGAGGGGGGAAGGAGGCATTGGTAAAGGGACACAAAAATCAATTATATTGTATATTGATAAATTAAAAATAAATAAAGAAAGAAATATAGTACCAAAAATGGCAGAAGAGAATGCATATGCACTCTTGGAGCCTAAAGCAGCTAGCCTGTCAGGCCTTAAAAACCAACGCCACCTTAAGTGACATTACAAGCAGTGCCACTATGGGCCCACAAGGGCATATTAAGGTGGCAGCCTAAGATGGCACCGGGAGGAAGTAGGGTGGGGGTGTCTGCGGGAACCTTGCCTAAGCCCTTATTGGCCAAATACGTGCTTCTGCGCTCGTGAAAGGCATTGAGACAGGATACATGCCCTTGACCTTTAAGCTGAATGTTAAAACCTCACCTCCCTATGTGCCTATAAAAGCCAGTGCTTGTGTGGTAATGGACGGAACTGCTCGACAGGACCCCCGCCATGTCTGAGTGTCCTTTAATGGGGCTGTTTGGGGGGCCAGCGGTGTGCTCACCTCTCTTCACGGCTCTCTTTCCTCATCTCCTTCCAAAGGGGACAGGAGGGAAAGAGGAATCCCGGGCCGTTTGCTCGCCCACCAGAAGGAACGAGTCTAGGGCTGCACGGGTCAGCCGGTGGTGGACCCAACACTAGCCAAGGATATTTAGTTGAAATCTCACATTTAGACTTAAAAATTTAAGTAAATTTTATATTATATACCAAAATATATGAACAATCAATTACCTTCTTGTATAAATAAATAAGTAAATAAATAAATTGTTCAACTAGTGCTTATTCAAATTTCATAAAAAGTCTATTTATAATTTGGGTGACATGCTCCAGAGAAAGAAAATTTACCAGTTGTGAGAACAAGAAGATTTCAGTCCCTGTGAGTACTATAGCCTTTTTGGAGATAAATCAGTTGAAATTTTTGTGTTATGCAACAACTTGTTTACCATGACTCTCATCCTTATGAACTTGGTACATGAGATTGAATGAATTTGGGCCACCATGAGTTGAGTAGCAGTCCTGCTGTGTTCAGTCAGCTACGACCATGAGAATGGGGTCATGTGGCAAATAGCAGAGTACAGAGAAATGGACAGGATGGAAAGTTTCAGCTTATTTGTAAATATTTACTTTTTCTTCAATTAAAACTCACCACATAAAGATTGTAGTAAATCTTATGTGATCACTAGTGCTGTTTTTGATTTGACATTTAAACACTAAACATAGTTTATGAATAAAACTGATAAAAAGGACCAATAATCTGGAAGTCATATTGAGAGCATTTTCCAGCTGCACTACCATTGGATAAATTTGAAATGATTGGGACATGCTTTCAACTGTTGCTTATATTCTCTAAACCTAGGCAAATAAAACAGAAACTGTTCTCAGGTAAGGAAAATACCATTAATAAAGGTGAGCCAAGGAAAAGCAAAATTCAAGCTCCAACTAATATTTCTGAAGACTCTAGAATTTTGGAATATGTTTTATAAGCAAAATTATACATCATGTCACCATTAGAGACAAACTTTGCCAGGCTGTGTCTACACTTACAATGTCACTTGGTTTCTATCAAACTTCTTTTTGGGTTAGACACTACAGTATTATTACTTAATTTCTGGAATCGTTATCTTTATCTTCCTTGCAATTTTTATCACTTGAAACTGATCTGAGAGAAAAGGAGCTCACCAAGGATCAGCTTAATGACTATTGCCTTGGATTCATTTTATTCATAGAAACAATGACTTTAGAGACTGAAGAAAATAAAAATCTTATTTACAAGCTATGATAAGGACATTTCTAGGAATGATTCTGATTGGTTTGACTTGAGTGATGAGTGAGACCATCCTATCACTGTAATCAGGAATACTAGGTATTGTGATTATCCAGCTTTAATGTCATTCCTACTTCTCTGGTGCTAGGAGGATATGGAGAGTACTGCAAATGTCAAAATCTGTTAAAACCGTATGCTCATAATAAGATAAGAATAATTGCCCAAAATAAAAAGAATAAAGTTTGAACATATAGGGTGGCCCCACATGATCTCTACTTCTTGATGCTTATGCCTTTGTTGTCATCTCCTCCCCTTGAGTATGAACATGACCTGTGACTTGCCTCTGAGTAGAATATGGCAAAAGCGTCCAGATGTCCATGATTAAATGTCCATGATTATGCTCTTAAGATTGTAGTTCCTAGACTCTTGGAGTCTTTCTCTCTCCTGCTGGCTTTGAGGAGCAAAGCAGCCTTGTTGGGAAACCCTGTGGGGCAAGAAAATGTGGACAACCTCTAGGAACTGATGGTACCCTGTCACTTTTAGCAGGAAAAATAAAGCCAATAAACCTGAAATTCAGGGCAATGAATTCTGCCAGTAACATGAGTGAGCTTAAAAGCAGACCCTTCCCATGCCTGGAGACCTGAAACTCATAGGAAATGTGAGATAATGAATTTGTGTTGTTTAGATGTAAGTTTGCAGTAATATTGTTATGCAGTAGATAACTAATACAAATAACTACAGTTTAAAAACAATGACTAACAATATGTGCTGTGATAGCCATTAACTTGTTGTCATTAAAACAAAACTTCTCAGTCACCGATCCTAATTTTGAGTGGGTTATGTTCATCAACCTACTCTCCTCTTTGCATATTTGATATATATTCAAATTTTATAATATAGGAGAATTCCTCTAATTGTGAATTCCAACTCTCAAATGATTAAACCGCAATAAACAATCTTATGAGAAAATATATCCTTTGCTTCCCTGATGAAGTATTCATTTTCTGGGTATTATATCAGTACATGTAACTGAAGTTGTGAATACATAAATGATTCTAATCTGCTGTGTTTCAATTACTTCATTTTTTAATCAGGTTTCCACTATTAATGCAAGATGGAATCAAGGAGCCTATGATCAGGGCAATTATTGCTTCATTATGAAATTTTAGAAGTTGTTAATAATGATGCTCACCACCTTCTATATTTTCTAGCCTTTTCAAGTTCTCTTTTCCATAGCCCAAAAGATGAAAATTCTTTCTAGCTGTTCTAAAATACTGAATCATGTTTTGAATTAAATAAACTAAATGTCTTTTCCTGATAAATGAATGCTCACTCACACAGAAATTGTAAATATTAGTTAACTTTTTTTTTACAAAAATGGATATAGGGTAGACATTTGTTCTAAGAGAATTCAACAGCTTGAGTCTCAATAATCAAAAGACCTGTAATTTACCTGACTATCCTGATAAACCAGGATATGATAAAAATTTGAGGGTTGGAGCTAGAATAAAGCAAATATTAAAGTATATATTAAAGTTGTAAGGAATTTTGTTGTTGTTCCAGGTTGGGAGGAATCCATGAGCGACAGGAAAAAAAAAAAGAGAGAGACAGCTTAAAATTCTGTAGGAAAAGAAATGTCAGAAAGAAAACCCATCAGTATGTCATTGGCTAAAAAGGAAATTAGAGACTAAAATATACAGGGTGCATTTTTAAACTCACTTGTTTTATTTGGCTAGATATAAACTTTCTCCTCTTACTCCCATAAAAATCTATAGTCAAGTTTGCACTGTTCACTCAGATTGTTTCTGTGAATAGATATGTTTTGAGAACTCTAAGAGTGTTGAATTTTAGGCATCCAGGTGAATGTGGAGGAAGAACCAAAAAAGGAGCCGGAAAATAAAACACTTTTTATTAGTCCTTGCTATGAGAGGTCTGGGCAGGAGGCCTTCATAAGTGGACAAAGGCTAATGTTCCTCAGTGAGATTGAATCTGCTTTTAAAAGCACACAAAACACACACGCAGGGTTTATTCTTGTTAACATTATTTCTCCCAAGAATGGCCAATAAAATGTAGACAAATAAAATGAAGTCATCTTTTCTAAATTTCTATAAGAACTCTCTGAGGCCCCATAAGACTTTATTATTCAAGTTTATCCTTTCTTGGTGGGCTACCCCATAAACTGAAATGTGGGTGAGTAAAATCTAAACACATTTTTATGCTTCATTGTTTTACTCTAAAATTATGCTACCAAAGTATTCATCACACAATCCTGATTGGTTATTATCAAGAGAGACTACAGGACATTACATTCTCTGAAATCAACATTTAATGGATGAGGTTATATATACTCAAATAAAAATATTTTTATATATGCATTTTATATATGCACATCCACACACTTTGTTTCCTTTATTATGTAAACAAAAATGCCCTGGAAAAAAAACCTTCAAAAACCTTCATAACACTGGAAATAAGTAATTCTATTGCTTGACACCTTGTTTTCTATTGATCAGTCCCATGGATAGAAGTGTGATTTATTTAAATCTATTTCTCAGCTGTAATCTAAAATGAGAAAAACATGCACATTCAAATTCTGGCACTACTGAAACAGGAGACTAAACACTGAACTATGGAGAATTAAGGTATAGTCATGATAGGAGTAAGTCCAATTGTCTTTCTTGTATATCACTGCCCAACTCTTAAACTCTGGCAAACACCAAGCTAGATAATAATTTATATTCTAATTTTCAATTTATCATTCTTACATAAAACATTGTCATCAGAGTAAAATCTTCAAGACCCTTTTCACTTCCGTCTATTGTTATATAATTTAACTTCTAGAATCTTCTAAAATCCTAATCCATCAATACTACAAACCTCAGAGTCTGTTAATCAGCTCTCTTTCAGTTTATTTCAGCCTATAATTCTCTTCCATTTCTGTGCATCATAAGAGCCACTTCTATAACATTTTCCTAAGATTCCCTAGATTTTTCAGTAGCTCTCTACAGAAAAATTTATTGTGGCATATTAACTGGTAATACAGTCCAACATTCTTAACCCCTCCTATAGCCAGACTTTTGCAATGTTAATTATCATTAAAGGGGAGTATGTTTCTCCATTCTTTGTGGCAAGTCTCCTGTCTTGCCTTGTCCAATGGAGAAGGAGCTTGAGAAGAGGCTTGAAAAAGAGCCTGTGCATTTCTGCTGCTGCTTGTGAAGAACCTGCCACCATCGTGAGAACACATCCAGGTACCCCTGCCCGAAAGATGTGAGAGACATGTATGAGGTAAGGCCATACTAGACCAGACAGCTGCCACA
The DNA here is from genome assembly GCF_000696425.1 of Galeopterus variegatus. Classification (NCBI taxonomy): domain Eukaryota; kingdom Metazoa; phylum Chordata; class Mammalia; order Dermoptera; family Cynocephalidae; genus Galeopterus; species Galeopterus variegatus. The sequence goes on from NW_007733777.1 coordinate 24,856, forward strand.
AGCCAACCCACTGGCATCCCTAAATAAAATCAGGTAAGATAAGATCAGTTAAATCTAGCCCAGATCAGTAGAATTATACAAACGCCCCATAAACTCATAAAAATAATAAATTTGGGGTCTTCAGTTTTGTGGAAATAACTGAATGAAACATTTATAATCCAATGACTGCAGGATTTAGCCCTAATTTTGGGGGGCTAAAAAGAAGGGAGCAACATACAAACAACTGTTCTTCAATCTCTGTCATGTGTTAAATTTAATTAATAACAACTGTCCTTATCTAAAATTGAACATTTGGGGGTATGGAAAGTCATAACAAGCATACTTGTTAGTATTAAATTTGTTTATTTTATTTTAATGAGTTAGTGTTCATATGTACTCAGAGTATCCAGGTAAATGATAGTTTATTCTAGTTCCACCAGGATGAATACTTGACTTAAGAAAAGAGTAGTAATAAAAAATACTTTGAGTGCAAAAATAGCTTTCCAGTTCCCCCTCATCTTTATATATTCATTAGCAATCTCCTGACCTTATTTTCCTATTTATCCCTAATACTTCTTGTTCAAGCACTAACATTTAATCAAACCAACTGCCAAACAAATAAGTCCTGGCTGGTTTTACTTGTGTTTTGTACATGTCTTAAGAAAAAGAGGGTGTGTATTTGCAGTATTTCTTTATGCTCTAATATGTACTAAAATCATGAAAATGATAGACACATTGAGCTCTCTTGATAAACATAGGACTACATGTTTTATCCCCAGAGAAACATAATTAAATCTCTCCTCCAAGCTTGATTTCCCAAATCTGTCTATGGCATATTTCACTGATGCTAGTCATGTCACTGCACTAGGATGAAGTGAGTATAAAATAAAAAATACTAAATTGCTTTTAAACTCTAAAAAGCTATAAAAATGATGGGACAACAACTATCATGACAGCAAAATCCACTTAAAAATCTCTATAATACCATAAACTCTTAGCTAATTAATGATTATGCTAGTAACAATTTGAAATAGATTAAGCAGAAAATTGGACAGTTTTATTTATGTTATGAATAAATTTATAAAAACAAATGAGTAGAGATTCAGTCTGGTAAATTTGGTTAACCTGACTTAACAGTTTCAATTTCCTTACCCATCATCATTAGATCAGAAGTGTCATCTACAGAGTAGAAAAAGATAAAAGACTAGAAGGCATTCGACAAATGTCAAGTAAATACAATAAAATGACCACCACGGAGACAGAAAATATTGGGAATGCAGTCTAGCATAGAAACAGAAGTCAAAGTTTTGAAAATTTATATTGAGTTCTGTCTCTAGGTTACCTTGCAACCTAANTTGTGGAAATAACTGAATGAAACATTTATAATCCAATGACTGCAGGATTTAGCCCTAATTTGGGGGAGCTAAAAAGAAGGGAGCAACATACAAACATCTGTTCTTCAATCTCTGTCATGTGTTAAATTTAATTAATAACAACTGTCCTTATCTAAAATTGAAGATTTGGGGGTATGGAAAGTCATAACAAGCATACTTGTTAGTATTAAATTTGTTTATTTTATTTTAATGAGTTAGTGTTCATATGTACTCAGAGTATCCAGGTAAATGATAGTTTGGGGGGCTAAAAAGAAGGGAGCAACATACAAACAACTGTTCTTCAATCTCTGTCATGTGTTAAATTTAATTAATAACAACTGTCCTTATCTAAAATTGAACATTTGGGGGTATGGAAAGTCATAACAAGCATACTTGTTAGTATTAAATTTGTTTATTTTATTTTAATGAGTTAGTGTTCATATGTACTCAGAGTATCCAGGTAAATGATAGTTTATTCTAGTTCCACCAGGATGAATACTTGACTTAAGAAAAGAGTAGTAATAAAAAATACTTTGAGTGCAAAAATAGCTTTCCAGTTCCCCCTCATCTTTATATATTCATTAGCAATCTCCTGACCTTATTTTCCTATTTATCCCTAATACTTCTTGTTCAAGCACTAACATTTAATCAAACCAACTGCCAAACAAATAAGTCCTGGCTGGTTTTACTTGTGTTTTGTACATGTCTTAAGAAAAAGAGGGTGTGTATTTGCAGTATTTCTTTATGCTCTAATATGTACTAAAATCATGAAAATGATAGACACATTGAGCTCTCTTGATAAACATAGGACTACATGTTTTATCCCCAGAGAAACATAATTAAATCTCTCCTCCAAGCTTGATTTCCCAAATCTGTCTATGGCATATTTCACTGATGCTAGTCATGTCACTGCACTAGGATGAAGTGAGTATAAAATAAAAAATACTAAATTGCTTTTAAACTCTAAAAAGCTATAAAAATGATGGGACAACAACTATCATGACAGCAAAATCCACTTAAAAATCTCTATAATACCATAAACTCTTAGCTAATTAATGATTATGCTAGTAACAATTTGAAATAGATTAAGCAGAAAATTGGACAGTTTTATTTATGTTATGAATAAATTTATAAAAACAAATGAGTAGAGATTCAGTCTGGTAAATTTGGTTAACCTGACTTAACAGTTTCAATTTCCTTACCCATCATCATTAGATCAGAAGTGTCATCTACAGAGTAGAAAAAGATAAAAGACTAGAAGGCATTCGACAAATGTCAAGTAAATACAATAAAATGACCACCACAGAGACAGAAAATATTGGGAATGCAGTCTAGCATAGAACCAGAAGTCAAAGTTTTGAAAATTTATATTGAGTTCTGTCTCTAGGTTACCTTGCAACCTAAGAGACTAGAAGGCATTCGACAAATGTCAAGTAAATACAATAAAATGACCACCACGGAGACAGAAAATATTGGGAATGCAGTCTAGCATAGAAACAGAAGTCAAAGTTTTGAAAATTTATATTGAGTTCTGTCTCTAGGTTACCTTGCAACCTAAGGAAAAATAATTTTCCATCTTTGTCATGCTCCATTACATCCCTTTGCAAAGGTAATGCATCACCTACCACACAGGAACCTTAATATCACTGAACTTCCTTTAAGAAATGATGATGAGTAGCAGAATAAAATATGATCACCTGAAATAACATTATTTACAACCTTTAGTATAACAAAGAGAATAGGAGTAAACCAAAACTTTAGAATTCTTAGCAAGTTCTAAAAAATGTGTGTTTCCAAAATGGACGATGATGCATTTGATTAATGAGATTTGCCCCTGTTTTTACTTAGCGTTTATTGATGGTCCATGCTATGTAAGAAATATGCATGAGATATTCATTCATACAATAAAACTTTATTACTAAATTCAAGCAAAAATAAGTGTTTCAAAGAGATATTTATACATGCATGGAATTTTATTTTATTGTGTTCATATATGTAGAAGGAAATAAAGTGATCTTTTTCTTTTCTAGCAATTTAAGAATGTCTCTATAAGACATGTAGAATAAACCAAAAGAACAACAAATTGCTCAGGTCCAAAACAAAGGAATCATCTGAGGTAGGCCAATGGTGGGAAAACTGATTCATTTTCTTAAAGTCTTTTTCTTTTTTTTAAATTTCTAAACTTTATTTATATTTCAGAAATTCTCATAAGGCATCTAAGTCACATAAAAAAGTTAAACTAGCTGAATAAAGTAATAACAAAGTACATGTTCTATTAAAACTTCAATATTTAATATTAAATAGACAAATTTGAGTTGTATAGGCCCACTTCATTTTTCTGGAGTACTCATTAGTCTCTAGGATATTAAAAAGTGTTGTTATTTCACAGTTTATTTTTTTACACTCTGGTTTCCAGGAAAGGTGACATGTCCTGTATTGATATTAATTAACTCTAGCAGTGGTTCCACATGAACTTTTGGTGAGTCTATTTTTTTAAAAAACTATTGACACGCATGTTCCAATTTTTTTCTTGCTTTCTACTATGTATTCACTTTAAACAGCTTTCTTAGATTGTCATATTTTATTTCTAGACACTACCAGCTGCAAAAACACTTGCTTGTTATGATAATCATAAAATGAACTGCTATACAAATGTGAAATTATATCGTTTCCTTCTAATTCTGATCTCCCATCAACAATTTACAATTTCAAAACAGCATTAGCACTGTATCGTAAGAAACAGCTGCTTAATTTACCTTAATTGTTAGGCAATATCTCATTTTATCTAGATAGCAAATTCAGCAGATTCTTGAGAGCATATGTTTATTGTTCTAGTGCTCACAGAAAACCATACTCTATGCTTTACTCTCATAAGACAAAGGTTTCAGAGAATCATGCTTTGCAAGTAAAAAACACCACCAGACTTTCCCCAACACTGGCTTTTGTCATTTGTTAGATCACATTGTGACAGATACCTGAATACAAGCAACTGGAAACAAGGAACAATTCCAGTTGACCTGGCAGTGCTATCGCTTCCAATGTATGATCAAGATTTAAAAAGCAACAGAGAAAAGTACCCTGATCACATTAGTTTTTGTGAATGTGAATCTGTGTCTCTGAGATTCTGTCCTTAGTGAAATAGGGAATTTATTAAGGTTTAAAATATTCTGAAATGACTCAGACACTATATTGAAAAATACAATAATGAAAAACTTTTCAACATATCTCAAAAGTACTTTTATTCTTCCCTACAGGTACCATATCTAGTCATAGTAGGGCGTCATAGTAGGGTTGAAAGAATGGTCATGATGCATTATTCTATTATTATTTAATTTATGATTAAATTTTATTTGCTAATTTTTTTTTTACATTTTATGATGTTGTGGAGGGGTGGGATTAGGGTGGAGGGGATGGCCATGGCTGGCTCCTTTGCTGGCTTGGTTGCTGATGTGGGGGTGTTTATGGCTGAGGCAGGGGCAGGGGCTTCCAGCAGCGGTGGCTCCATCCTCAGTGCCCTGGTTGTGGACAGCAGGAGGTGTGGCTGAAGCCTGTGGGGGGTGGGGAGGGACCACACTACAGCTCAGGAGCAAAGGTGCTTCTGGAAGTGGTGGCTCAATCCTTGTTGGCTCTGATTTACTAATATTTTATTGAGGATGATTTTATCCATATTCATAATTAATTTGTATAATTTTATTTTTTCTTCTTATCCTTGTTAGATTTGGTACCAACATTATAAAACAAATTGCATAATAATGGTTCCTCTTTTTTTCTAGAATAATCATATAAGATTATAATGATCTGTTTTATAAATTTTTTGTAGCAATCACCCATAAAACAACTGCTTTTTTCTGGTGTGTAAATTTAAATATTTAAAACATTTAAAAATACTTGTTAAACCAGTTGAATAGCTTAAGAACTAACTGATACTTTTCCAGTTTGTTCTTAAGTCGATTTTGGTAAATTATTTTTCTATGAATTTATGTATTTTATCTGACTTTTCAGAAATTTTGTCATATTTGTTGATATCCTTGAAAACTTCTATACCTATGTCATCTTTTCCCTTGCATTATTAATTTTTGCCTCTTTGGCTTTTAAACTTGAGCAAACTTGTTTTTTATATGTTGTTTTAAATATTCTAGGTACTTTGCATTTTCATATAAATTGTGGAATAAACTCATCAATTTTTTAAATGAAGCTTGTTTGGATTTTGATTGGGATTATTCTAAATCTACAGAAAAAGATTGGGGAGAACCAAATTCCTAACAACATTGAGTCTTCTCATGTATGTACATGAATCTATTAATCCATCTAGATCTTTAATTTATGTTAGCAAAGTTTCATAGTTGCCACTGTATACATATCTAAATCAACAGTCGTAAAAAGCCAACAAAACTTAAGCAAGATAAACACAGATGAAATGCAATACAAAAAATATCCACTAAAAATACAGCAGAGAGTGAGGTCAACATTACAGTTGACAGAGAACAGGTTATACAAATCACTCTCACTTCTAACACCAATTGCCAGTCTGGGGGAATCCCAATATCACTCTCAGGTTCAATAATTTGATAGAAGGAATCACAGAACTCACTAAAAGCTATTGTACTCATTGTTACAGTTTATTAAAAGAAAATAATACCAATTAAAATTAATCAGGGAAAGAAGCACATATGGCAGAATCCAGGACAGTTTCAAATGTGGAACTTTAAGTTGTTCTCACTTTACAAAATCAAGACCACATTATTCTATTGGCATCAAGGTATGACAATATGCATGGAATATTGCAACAGGGGAAAATTACCAAAACTCAGTGTCGAGAGTTTTTATTTGGATTCCATCTTAAAGGCGTAATTGATTGTCCACATGGCTGGTTTTAGTCTCTTGCCCATTTATAGGTCAACAGATAGCATATGACTTCCCTAATGGTATTGTTAGTCTTTCTAGAGTGGTCAGTCCCATGCTAAGGATACATTGTGGCCAGTGTCAATGCTAAATCTTATTATTAGATTGGTGACCCAAAGCCCCAAGGAAAACAAGCACTCTCTAACCAGGGATAGGGCAGACCTCTTTGGGGGCAAGATTAAATTCTTTAATAAAAAAAAACACATTATAATAACATTTCTAAAAATGAGTGATTATCAGAAAAATCTTTGAAGCAATGAGGGAAAATAAGTACTTTGTAAGTAAAGTAATTGTTGGAACAAACCACATCCATGTGTTCATGTATTATTGGTTGCCAATTTTGCTCTACAATGGTGTAGTTGAGGAGTTGAGAGAGAGACCTATAGCCAAGAAAGCATAAAAAATTTACTCTCTTTCCTTTTTCATAAATAGTTTACCAATCCAGATCTAAATTATAGTAAAAATAAAACATATCAAAATTTGTGGGATGCAGCTAAAGAGGTAAAGTTAAATCTATACTATAAATGCCTATATTAGAGATAAAGAAGGGTATAAAATTAAATAGTAAACCTTTATCCTAAGGGACTACACAAGAAAAACAAAAATGAGACATTCTGCCAAAACTGATTCAAATTTTTTTAAAAATATATAATATTTTGATATCTTTTAAAGTAGGCAAAGATCTCTGAGATATGACAAAGAAAGCAATAATCTAAAAAAAGAGTTAGGCTTTAACAAAATTGAAACATTTAGCTCATCAAAAATCACTGTTAAAAAATAAATAGGCAAGCCACACATTGAGAAAATATTTGCAAGTATTTGGTAAAGAACTTGTACTTAAATATGTAAACAATTGCCACAACTTAATAATTAAAAGACATTTCAAATAAAACAATGGGCAACATTCCGAAGAAGATATTAAACAAAGGAAGATTTAATAACAGCCAAGAATCACATGAAAAAGAGTTTAGTGTCATTTGTTTTCAGAGAAATGAAAAGTAAAATCTCGTTGATACTGAATTTGAGACCCATTTGAATTGCTGTAATTATATAGGTTTACATCAATTTTCATAATAATGTTGACAAATTGGCACTCATACACATTACTAATGAGTGTATAAATTACACAATCACTGAGGAAAAACTTCTTACAGTTTATTATAATGCTAACTAAGCACTTAATATGACCCAGCAATTGTACTACTAGATATTCATCAAGAAAATATGTCTGCAAACTGACTTGTATTCAAATAATTACAGCAAATTTATTCATAGCTTCCTCAAACTACAGACAACCCAAATGTTCATCAAGAGGAAAATGTATAGACACATTTAGAATACTAAATATACTGTATTCAATATATTAATAATATTCTATGAAATACTAAATATTCTATACTATATTAATATATTCAAATATTACTCAACAGTAACAACAAAAAATGTACTACTTATATATGCAAAAACATGGATAGATCTCACTGGCATTATGTCATTATTTTGACCAAAAGAAGTGGGGCATATGGTATAATAGTGTATAATTCCATTTACGTAAAGTTCTAGCAGAGGTAAAACTAATGTATGGTGAAAATTCTCTAAAAAGATGTTGCCTCTAGGTAGTGATCGACTAGGAGGAAGCACGAGAAATCTTTATGAGAGTTTAAGAAAATGTTTGGTGTATTGATAAGAATGCATGTTGTGCAAGAATATGAATTTGTTTAAATTCATCAAATATGATGCTTTGCGTATTGATCATTTAACAGAATGCAAATTTTACCTACACAAAAAATAAACTATAAACAAATATTTAACTAAATACAATAAAATTCCTTCTTGCAGTGGTAGGGGTAACATTTCTGAAACTACTTTCTATATAGGAAACTACTTTTTATATAGGAAAACATATTGCAGGTAATAGGAGCTCAGTTTCTCCATCTTCCCTGCAACCAATTTCTTTATACTGGATTTCCCTGAGCCTTCAGTTACCTTCTCTGCAATCTCCCTTCCCCTTTTATGCTTCATTTATTTTCTGCACTGATACCTCCGTGCCTCCTGTCCCATCTCACCCTTGCATCATGTGATATCAAAGGCCCTCTCCCTAAAATGACATAGCTGTAAGAAACTAGATCATAATATATTTCAACTTAATTATAACTTATTTTAAGTTCTTGTTTACTTAATTTGTCTTCCCAATATTCCATGAGCTTCTGCAGGGCTGGAACTGTAGGGGTTTTTTTTCTTTCTTCTTCTATTTTTTTTTTTTCTTAATCACATAATTACAATTTGTTCCGTTGTACTTGAGACACACATTCTGTTCAAATAAGGTAAAAGATTCTCTTAGATAAGCTAAGGAAATAAAATTACAAACATAAATATCTTAGGTAATTATATCTTTACCTTATTTTTTACCAATATATTTTGTAACATATTTTTCCAGCATTTATCTAAAAAGAATATGCTGGGCCGGCCCGGTGGCGCACTGGATAGTGCGCCCCTTGGGAAGCGCGGCGGCGCTCCCGCCCGAGGGTTCGGATCCCACATGCAGACCGGTTCCCACTCACTGGCTGAGCGAGGTGCGGGAGCAACGCCGAGGGTTGCAGTCCCGTTGCCGGTCCCCGGTCCGGTACGGGGGCAACACTGAGGGTTGCGATCCGTTGCCGGACACGGAAAAAGACCAAAAAAAAGACAAAATAAATAAATAAATTAATTAATTAATTAATTAAAAAAATAAAAAGAATATGCCCTGGGTTTTACATGCGCGCGCGCGAACACACACACACACACACACACATGCACATACAGTTTCTCTAGCTCACTAAATCAGTTTAAATAAGTTAAACATTTATGTTCACATGCTGTGCTCAAACTTATTCAGATTCTATTTAAGTGAGAGTTTCTTATGCCCATTGTTATTACCTTTGTCAGATAAAAACAAATCTGGATTTAGGTAAGGAAAGAGTTTAATTTAAGATATCACTGCAATAGGGGAGAGCAGCTATTTGATTGGGGGGGGCCTATTGTATTAGTACTATCCAACCTCCGAACTTGAGATTGGTGTGTGTTTGATCAGGCAGAAAGGGTTTTCTTTTATAGAAAACAAGGCTAGGGACTGGCCGGTTAGCTCAGTTGGTCAGAGCATGGTGTTATAACACCAAGGTCAAGGGTTCGGATCCCTGTACCAGCCAGCTACAGAGGGAAAAAAAAAAAAAAACATATAGGAAACAAGGCTCGAGAGAATCCAACATGGGGGGGTGGGCAGGTGGTATGTATGATCAGATTATAAACCAGTAAATGGCTTTGTTTGTGGTCAGCCAATTTTGGGAAAGAGCTTTAAGAAGAGATTGTTCTACATTCTGATGCTGGCTTAGTCTATGAGTGGTAAGATTCAGGGGTCTTGAGGAAAAACAGAGCTTAACTAAACTTTGGTCAAGTCAAGTTAATAGGTATTTTGTCCAGATTGGTTTAATGGGTATAAGCAGTTCAAAAGGTATATAAGACAAAGAATAGGAATTTGCAGTGCTTGTCTGGCCTTGTCGTAAGTAAACAGAAGGACACAGGTAAATATTCTCTAAGTCATATAAACAAGGCTGGTTCTTCCTAGTAAGACATTTCCTTGAATACAAAAGGAATGGGAGGGGAAATTTCTTAACTATTGCCATTTTCCAGGAGCACATGGCTTGGGTTAAGTTTAACACTGTCACTTTGAGCCACTTTTCCAAGAATTTGTTTGAACCAAACATGCACAAGTAATCATATTAAAATTATTCAAGTTAGTATATTTATAGAAAATATTAATTTTAATGTAAAACAATAACCTAAAGCATATTTCAAAATTCCTATCCTTAACCTCATAGTAAACAAGATTTATGGGAGGTTATTGTTTTGGACTAGCCTTCTAGCCATCCAGACCAAACTGGGATGGAGTCATTTGTGCTGTGCCACGTAATAAAACTGAACTTTGAAATGAGCTAGGATTCCAAACCAAAAGCAAAAACAAACAAACAAAAAAAAANATCATTTAACAGAATGCAAATTTTACCTACACAAAAAATAAACTATAAACAAATATTTAACTAAATACAATAAAATTCCTTCTTGCAGTGGTAGGGGTAACATTTCTGAAACTACTTTCTATATAGGAAACTACTTTTTATATAGGAAAACATATTGCAGGTAATAGGAGCTCAGTTTCTCCATCTTCCCTGCAACCAATTTCTTTATACTGGATTTCCCTGAGCCTTCAGTTACCTTCTCTGCAATCTCCCTTCCCCTTTTATGCTTCATTTATTTTCTGCACTGATACCTCCGTGCCTCCTGTCCTATCTCACCCTTGCATCATGTGATATCAAAGGCCCTCTCCCTAAAATGACATAGCTGTAAGAAACTAGATCATAATATATTTCAACTTAATTATAACTTATTTTAAGTTCTTGTTTACTTAATTTGTCTTCCCAATATTCCATGAGCTTCTGCAAGGCTGGAACTGTAGGGGTTTTTTTTCTTTCTTCTTCTGTTTTTTTTTTTCTTAATCACATAATTACAATTTGTTCCGTTGTACTTGAGACACACATTCTGTTCAAATAAGGTAAAAGATTCTCTTAGATAAGCTAAGGAAATAAAATTACAAACATAAATATCTTAGGTAATTATATCTTTACCTTATTTTTTGCCAATATATTTTGTAACATATTTTTCCAGCATTTATCTAAAAAGAATATGCCCTGGGTTTTACACGCGCGCACACACACACACACATACACACACACACACACACATGCACATACAGTTTCTCTAGCTCACAAAATCAGTTTAAATAAGTTAAACATTTATGTTCACATGCTGTGCTCAAACTTATTCAGATTCTATTTAAGTGAGAGTTTCTTATGCCCATTGTTATTACCTTTGTCAGATAAAAACAAATCTGGATTTAGGTAAGGAAAGAGTTTAATTTAAGATATCACTGCAATAGGGGAGAGCAGCTATTTGATTGGGGGGGGCCTATTGTATTAGTACTATCCAACCTCCGAACTTGAGATCGGTGTGTGTTTGATCAGGCAGAAAGGGTTTTCTTTTATAGAAAACAAGGCTAGGGACTGGCTGGTTAGCTCAGTTGGTCAGAGCATGGTGTTATAACACCAAGGTCAAGGGTTCGGATCCCTGTACCAGCCAGCTACAGAGGGAAAAAAAAAAAAAAACATATAGGAAACAAGGCTCGAGAGAATCCAACATGGGGGGGTGGGCAGGTGGTATGTATGATCAGATTATAAACCAGTAAATGGCTTTGTTTGTGGTCAGCCAATTTTGGGAAAGAGCTTTAAGAAGAGATTGTTCTACATTCTGATGCTGGCTTAGTCTATGAGTGGTAAGATTCAGGGGTCTTGAGGAAAAACAGAGCTTAACTAAACTTTGGTCAAGTCAAGTTAATAGGTATTTTGTCCAGATTGGTTTAATGGGTATAAGCAGTTCAAAAGATATATAAGACAAAGAATAGGAATTTGCAGTGCGTGTCCGGCCTTGTCGTAAGTAAACAGAAGGACACAGGTAAATATTCTCTAAGTCATATAAACAAGGCTGGTTCTTCCTAGTAAGACATTTCCTTGAATACAAAAGGAATGGGAGGGGAAATTTCTTAACTATTGCCATTTTCCAGGAGCACATGGCTTGGGTTAAGTTTAACACTGTCACTTTGAGCCACTTTTCCAAGAATTTGTTTGAACCAAACATGCACAAGTAATCATATTAAAATTATTCAAGTTAGTATATTTATAGAAAATATTATTTTTAATGTAAAACAATAACCTAAAGCATATTTCAAAATTCCTATCCTTAACCTCATAGTA
>NW_007733777.1:37520-49466 GCF_000696425.1 Galeopterus variegatus
TAATAAAACTGAACTTTGAAATGAGCTAGGATTCCAAACCAAAAGCAAAAACAAACAAACAAAAAAAAACACACGAGATTCCAGTCAACTTGAATCTGTAATAAGGAAGTTTTCTCTACTTTAACTCTATAAGGAAAGTAACTTTGAAACCACCAGTCCCTTTTTGTTTTGTTTCTTATTTCTTCAGTTCTTTTCTGACTATAAAAGAACTCTGCTTAGCCCATCATATCCCTCATTCTATTTTATAGAATGAGGTGTTGCCCTATGCTAGAATAGCAAATAAAAGCCAATTAAGATCTTTAAACTAAGTTTGTAATACTTTTGTCTTTCACACTCATAATTCTTTCATAAATACCTGCTGTAGTTTTTGAAAATAAGGTCAGTCACTGATAGCATAAATTTATACTGATGTGTAGGCAGGCCTGTTTTAGATATGAGAAAAATATGAGGTTTTCATTGAACAAATATTCTTTTTTTTTAAGTAGGTGGTTTCTACAAGAATTTTGAGGTCTGCAATCCAAATTTTAATAGAAAATTAGTTTCACGTTTCAAAACATCAAAAATGAACACCTTACATTACCTGTTAGATTGTCATTCTCAATAGCCAGATCAATATCAGTTTTGTCAGAACAGTTTTGCCCTGTGAATGGTGTGGAAATCTTAGTGAATAACCTTTGAGTCCAAATCCTAGTGAATAACTTTGAGTCCATAAAGTGATATGACTGATTAGGAAGCACAATAAGGTTTTTAATGAAAAAAAAAAGAAAAGAAAGTGAAGAGGAACATTTGCCCAAAGCAAACTGAAAGAAATTAAAAACATATTGAAATAGCCAACCTAGATTAGACAGTTTTCCAAAGAAATCCCAAATAAGGTGATTATTACAGCAAATTTAGGAACCTGGAGACATGTTGCCAAAGTAAATAAATCCCCTTTAAACTGTATGAACATATTTTGAACAATCACTTAGTTTTAAAATAAGTTGTCCATTATAAAAAGAAAGAACACTTTCAAGTTTTAAAACTTTACTGAAGACATTAAATTTCAAAATAGATGACCAAATGCTAGCAATGTTTTTCATTACCTATGTTTCATATGCTGAAAATGTAATAGCGGAAGGCAATTTAGGAGATAATGATCGTGAATTGGAAGAGAATGAAAGAACCAAGAAAATAGACTTTAAAAAAATATGCATCAGCAAGCTCAGGCAACTAGTAGGAAAAAACACAATGACAGAAACTCTACAGCAAAATTGGAAGCTGGCCGTTTCTAAGATGTAATAATAAGGTCAAAGAAATAAACTATACCCATGAAAATAAAATATAAAAGAGTCACCTGGTAGATGATTCAATAAGGTGTGAATTTCTCTAAGAGGATTAGGTATGGAAAAATTGCAAAGATAAGTATGCGAGTATAGTTCAAAACTTTGTGGATGGTATTGTAAGAACTGAAGTCAAAATAAATTGCAGCTGGCAGAAGATCTTTAAAAGTAAAAAGGAAAGAAAACTTAAATTGGATATGGAGAGATAGGTAATCATCTATGGTGATGGAAAAGGAAGACCTGCAATTATAAAATAAAAAGTTAAATTCTCAATTTTATTAATAGTTTTACCCCTCCTCCATACTAAAATCTTAGGATATATGGGATATAATATGCAAAAATACCTCTTACAAAGGAGATATTTAATAACTTATAATCATTTGCTCTATAAAAACAATTAAGTGTTCACATCATGTGTTGCTGTGCATTTAAGTGCTGATTTTTAGAATGTTAAATGCTTGACAAGGAACTAAGGTGGTGGCTAAGATAGGCAGAGAATAAAATTAAAACCTAATTAAAGATTACTTAGAAGAAGCTGTTGTGTTTGATAAAGAAAATTTTAGTTTCAATTAAAGTGAAAACAATTCATAAATACCTCTTTGCATTATATCTATGTATTATGTAAGGTAAAGGTATAAGGAGAGCCAACAAGTCAAGGTGGTTAATGTGCAATTCATATCTTTTTCCTTAACTGTCTAGCTAAGGGTGTAAACTCTAAGGAATCCTGACATGCAAGCAGCAAAGGGCCTGGTAATCAATTGGAGAGACAGTTGGCCTGTGGATAATCGAGAGTTGACCTTAAGAGAAAACTAAAGCATTGAGTATTTAATTCACAATAAAGGTGAAAACAACAACAAATAAGAGAAGATACCAAAGAAAATTTTTTAGTACTTTAATTGCTTTGATTTTTAAAAAACAGGTCAATTCATGTCAGAAACAAAAAGCATACAATTTAAATAGAAATTTTTAAAAATGTAACAACTAAAAGCAAAACATTACCTATCTCCACTTCCACCAATCAAATCCAAGTCTTAGTCACTTCTTGCCTACACAACAACCTTTAGGGTCACATTGACGGTGTTCCTGAGTGTAGTGCTGAGCTTCATTTTTAAAAATGTAACAACTAAAAGCAAAACATTACCTATCTCCACTTCCACCAATCAAATCCAAGTCTTAGTCACTTATTGCCTACACAACAACCTTTAGGGTCACATTGACGGTGTTCCTGAGTGTAGTGCTGAGCTTCTCAATTCCATTTTTACCCCTAAGACTCTTTCGAAATAGCAAATGTGAATTATGTCCTTCTTCTTTCTCTAAATTTGCTGCTAAACTAAATACCTCAAAATAATGTAAGAATATGTATTTAAAATAAACATTCCTGGTTCCCACTCCAGACCTAAGGAATAAGAATCTCTGGGGAAGGGGCCCCAGAAACTTACATTTTTAAGTTTCCTGCATGTTCTTAAGCACACAAACATTTGATAATCTTTAACTCAGAAACAAACGTATATGTGTTTGTATATTTCAGTGCAATTTACTAGATCCTGTAGTTTCTTTTTTCTATATTCCACCCCAGTGTCATCTCTACTGCATTCAATTTTACTGATATTTTTCAGTTTTCAAATCCATAAGCCATGCAATAATATTCCTCCTTTCTGGAAAACATACTGCTCCCCTGCCCCCTACTTGACTTCACATGTTCCTTTAATTTAATTAACTACTACTACTTATCTATTAACAATCAGACAAAAAACACTGTCCTCCGGAATGCCATACCTAACCAGTAGATTTCGTGCTTGGCTGCACATTGGTGTCACCTGGGAATTTTAATAAACACTAATGACTGGATCCTAAAAGAAAAGATTGTGATTTTAATTGGTCTGGGGAGAAGCCTGGGCAATGAGGTTACTGAAAACTCCTTGAGTTATTCTGTATGCAGCCAGGATTGACAACCACAGCTCTTTTCTGATTGACTTTCCTGCCCCATTGCTGTCACTTATAATGGTGCTTTATACTCTCCCTCATCAAAACTTTTATCTCACTTTATTGAAATTACCATTTGGATATGAACTACTGGAGACAGGACCCTTATTGAAACTGAATAGGGCTAGGTCTGTGAAACAAACTATTTTCCCTGCAGAGGACACTTTGTAACTTTCCACTCCTCAGTCTTGAGACCCCCAGGGTGCATGATCACCCCATGGTCTGCCCTGATGTAATAAACTGAGATAAGAGGGGAATAGATATTCACAAAGTGGCAAAACCCCTCCCTAAAGCTTGTTTCCCATAATTGTAAAAATTAAGTTACAGATTAACACCCCATGGTCTGCCCTGATGTAATAAACTGAGATAAGAGGGGAATAGATATTCACAGAGTGGCAAAACCCCTCCCTAAAGCTTGTTTCCCATAATTGTAAAAATTAAGTTACAGATTAACCTTAAGACCCCTTCAGGAATTCCTAAAATTCCTAAAATTCCATGCTTACAAATCTTCAAGGTGACCACTACAATGACCCTCCTGGGGTGACCATAATGAACAATATCACCATCTTGGACATACTGAGCAGGTGCAAGGAACAAAGACCTAACTGAGCATGTACTCATGAGGCAACCAGGAAGACCACCTCCAGAGGTGCAGAATGATGATGCTGGCCTGCACCGGTGACCATAATGAACAATATCACCATCTTGGACATACTGAGCAGGTGCAAGGAACAAAGACCTAACTGAGCACGTACTCATGAGGCAACCAGGAAGACCACCTCCAGAGGTGCAGAATGATGATGCTGGCCTGCACCCCTTAACTCTTTTCCCCATAAAGGACCCTGAACAGCTCCCCTAGGAGGGCTGGCTTTCCTGTAGTTACCCCCTTTATGCATAAATCTATCTCCTCTTTTAATAAAGGTGTTGCTTGCTTTACTACTGATGCATTATTAATTTCTATGACTTTGGGACTTGAGACCCTAATTCAGTAACACTGTGATTGTCAGAATCTGCTATACATGATGCCGAGTACAGGGAAAGAATTTAGAGGTAACTCAAGAAATATCTGTTGAATAACTTATAAAAGTAATAATTTTGACTTATCACAAAACATTTTAAATATTATTTTGATTGTCTTTGTTTTCTACACACTTGTTCTAGAAGAGAAGATTCCAGAGGCAATTGTGTTTCTCTCACTTTTATATCTTAAGAGGTTAGAATAATAAATGCTTGGTAAATATTTAAGTAATGAAAAAAGTAAAATTCATAACAAATTGGAACAATGTTTAGAAAAATTAAGATAATAAAATCTCTTCAAGTAACCTAAACTGTATAGACCAACTTTTTTTCAAAATTCATGTGTTGGCTGATTAGCTTTTAAAGACCGTATATATTCATTATTTGTTTATTAATTCTTGTCTGGGCAGACTAGTTTCTAAATGTGGCTGACCATTAGAATTACTTGGGAAGGTCTTTTTAGACAGAGATTCTTGGAGCATTGGATTCAAATTTCAAGACACAGATCCAAGAAATAGAATGTTGAGGATAAAACAAAACAAAACAAAAAATAAAAATAAAAAACAACTATTCTCATTATTTTTATTGGTTTTCAACTATGGATCTGCTTTTTGAGAAAAGTGAACCAAGATTGGATGTAGAAAAATTTCACTAGCATAGTTGGAATAGTTACTCTATTTGAAAGAATGTTACTTTATTTTATGTAAACTGTTTCATAAGTTTGATTCTAATTAACTTTTCTTTGATTTCACTCATCTTTGACTCTTGTCTGTATTTTACTGCCTGAAATGAATTTTATAATCTGAATATATTTACATCATCAAATCTCTAATACAGTGAATTTGTTTTGATATCAAGCTTTTGCATCTAAGAAATATTAGAACTGGCTCTTGAGGAGTGGTTAGAAGTTGGTTAAAGAAAAAAAAATGCTTTTTCACAAGAGAAAAAAGGCTCAAAAAATAAAAGAGCATTATATTTTTAGAGAATGTTGAGATGATCTTTGCATATGCAACAAATGGGAAATGGCAGCAAATTAGTCTAATGAATTCTAGGGAACATTCTGTCTGGCCATTGGCAGACAATATGGTCAGGATTTTATTTAGGGGAATATTGTATGTATGTGTTTGTGTGTGTGTGTGTACATATATATGTGAGTGTGTGTGTATCCAACTTAAAAGTAGGTTGGTCAAATAAAACTTTCAGAATACTTCATTCAAAGGACTGCTTAATTTTATTAGGGCACAAGTAAATTCAGCTGTGAATGTTTTAGAATTTAATGACTTCCTGATTCAGAATGAATTCAGCAATAAAAGCAAATTAGAAGGGAAATGAATGCCTAAAATATCCCTCGTGTGCATAAAAGAAATCTATAAAGATCATTAATTGAGATTAAAATTTAACAGTATACTAATGCATCATGACATAAAATTCCATCTGTTATATAGCATCACAAAAACAAAAAAAATCATAGGGAATAGTTCATCTTCTTTAGGCTTTGGCTGGTTAATTTCTGGTTAATAAGAATGTGTTTGTATAAAAATGATGTTAATAGTAAGAATTCTAATATATACTCCAGTAAAATTTCTTCTTTTCCCTCCCAAAGCCCCACCCCTTTTGATAAAAGAAATCTAGTTGGTACAGTGACAAAAAATAGTTTTTTTATAGATGGAAAGGAATTTTAATATCAGAAATTGCATGCTCCTCACATAACATAAAATGTACATATATATGTTTAAATACATGTATATTTATATACATATATATGAGTTTTCTATAAATTATAAGCATTAATATTAAAGATATAAATGAAATTTAAAATATGGACTAAAAGGAAGGTATAATGCCATATCTTCTGTATACAAAATATAAATAGATTATTTGAATTAATAAACTCTCTACATTGTTTCTAGTGGGCATTTCTCCATTTTCTAGCTGCATGGTATTATCTGAAATATAGCTCATATTTTTGGCATTTAAAATGTGACTCTAAAATGTAGCATTTTGGTGTTTCTGAATGCATGTTATACTAAATTATAGAGCAAGTGTTATGTCTGCATATAAACCATTAGTGGAAATAGATTAATTATACTTAGAATCAATAAAAAATTGTTTCAAGTTCTGGCATTACCATGAGGCACTCACATTACAATTATTTAAGGAGGAAAACTATCTTTGCAACACCATGCTTTTTTGGACATAAGTAAGGTTCATGTTTTAATATTATTAGGCCACACAAACTGGCATTTACAAAATATGGCATGAAATTTAAGAACAAAGAATTTAAAGGAAAGGAATAACTATTTGAATAAGTATATTAATTTCAGGATTATTTATAGCAGCAAAATAACGGAACAAATAAAAAGAACCAAACCAAAACAACAGAAGCCAACTTAAGTCTCCAGGCACAGGTCAATAATCACTTATATTATTATGCTTTTATTCAAACTACTAAATATAAAAACCTGAGAGTACGAAAAATAAGTTAAGCTGTCATACTGAATTAAAGAAAAAACAAACATGAAACAGAAGGAAATTATATTAGGATTAGAATTGGTATAAATAACTGAATTAATATGTTTAAAAAACATAATATATGGAATGCAACAAGATAAAATACTTTGGACTCTATCTGCCCCTCGCTATTGGGGTCCCATTTTCCTCCCAAGATACATTTTTGAGTAGTATTTAAAATGATTGCCAACTTTTACCTCTCACCAGCTCACACTCCTTGTTTCCCTGATGTTTAGTATACTGAAGTTACTTTTTAAATATGGATTCCTGCTCATTCTCTTTTTGCCCTGACATCAGTCGCTTTGACTTTCTCAGGTGTAAATCAAACATAGGTCCTTAATGTCCTCCAAAATGCAAGGAACACACATTAGGCTCTACAGGTGGTCCAGCTGCAGATTCTCTTGCCTCCACTGGACTTAATGCAAAGGGTGGACATCTCCATACTCTCTCCCTTGGTTGGTCACAGGAAGTACAGCTTCCTTCAAAGGAGATCTCCTGATGGAATCCTCCCATCTGTATACCTTGATCCATCTTGTATGTATTTCTAGATCTCTGACCTAACTGAGGGGTGCAAGAGTCAGATAATTACTTCTAAAAACTTCCACTATGATTTCTGCACCAGGATTTAGCACCTCACTTTTATATTGTACTAGAATGGTTTTCAGAGATTCTTCACGGTACTTATGAGGTCATAATAGGGAGAGATTGATATCTCAAAGAGCTGTGTGATAAATCTTTGAAATACCTCTTGCAAATCACTGGGCATTTTCTAAATTTCATTGGCTTGGGGCAAGTCAAATCTCCCACAACTTTTTAACCAGGACTTGAGTTATAAATATAATATTTATAATTCAAATACATGCCAGTGAAAACATAGGTTATCCATTATTAATGAAAAGAATTCTCATGAATTCTCAAAGTGGCATGATGGGCAACAATACATGATTAGAAATCCCATTAGTTTCAGAATAACTTAAGAAAAACATCCTCAGGACAGAACATTAAACTATCAGCCGCCCTGGATTTGTTTTTACTCTAGCATGCATGAGTTGAAGAACAAGGAAAAAACTCAGATAATGTCTCTAAAATAAATTTATCTATAAAATGGGTTTAATCATTACTGTTTTGCCCATCTCAGAGAATTGTCAAGATCATAAAAGAAAATGTGTGTGAAAATGATTTGTAAATGTTTTACTATATAATGGATGCTCAGGATATACAGTTGATATTGGCTGACAAATACTCTGGAAAAAAAAAGTATATGACTTAACATACTTCCAAGTTTAATTTGTGAATTATGCTAGAAATGCATATTAAGTCAGCACATCCTTTTTATGTACACCATTTTAACATTTTTTATGGTATGTGGCTGATGCTGCCTTTTTCCTAATGGTATGACTGGCTTTGAGTTTTCAACTCACTCATTCCAAATTTATTCCAATTTCTGACAATTGATTAATGGTCGGTATAATCTGTTCATTCTTTATTTTTAATTTTGTATAAATCTTTTCCAGTATTTTGAGGGTTTTGAATGATACTATCTGATTCACTATATTAGAAGTTCTGTGAGGATAGTGTATTAGTCTGACACATAAAATTAACCATCACAGGCAAGAAACACCTTAATTGTGTTAACAACCATTTTCCCCCAATACATAGAACAATATGCACATAAGTGTTTAATAATTGTCTATTACATGACTTTTAAAAGTTTATAATAGATATCAGCATGACAAGGGTTTCCTTTGTGTTTAATTCTATGAATTTTTATATACAATGGAACAATTTTAATCTAAATTTAATTTTCTTAATTGACGAAATTATTAAAGTCCAAGAAATATTTCACCAAGTCAAAATTATTTTTACTGAAACATTTTCCTGGAACGTATTATCTACACCCTTTGCTATATGACATGCACTGCATCTCACTAAAGAGATGGAATCTATTTCTCTTTCTCCTGCACCTGTGCTTGTAACTTGTATTGGTTACTAGAATGTGTTGGAAATGACAGGTTCTGAGCCTAGGTTCAGAGGTTTTCTATATTTTCACTGGCTTGCTCATACTTCTTGCTTCAACATGAAACTGTGGTCAGGCTAGCATGTTGGAGGAGCCTAATCACTCTCAACAAACCATCCAACAGCCAGGCGATAGGCAGCCAGTATATTTTCACTGGCTTGCTCATACTCCTTGCTTCAACATGAAACTGTGGTCAGGCTTGCATGTTGGAGGAGCCTAATCACTCTCAACAAACCATCCAACAGCCAGGCGATAGGCAGCCAACAGACACCCAAAGAGCAAATGTGTGAGGGAACCCGCCTGAGGTGAGAACAACTGCCCCACTAAGTCTAGCCTAAGTGATTGACCTGCTGTCCAATGTGCTATGCAGATACTAATTATTTTAAGTAATTATTTTAGAGTAATTTATTATGTGGTATTATTATATTATATAGCATTATTATGTAGTTGTTAATATACTTATTGTATTTTATAGTACTATATAGTATTGTTATATAGTATTATTGTGATACTAGGTAACTGATACACAAACTCTGCTGCTTACTTTGTTACTCATTAATAACCTCTTGATGTTAATTGATAACTAGGCAATCAAAATATATGCATAAGCATGAAATTTATTTAAATATATGATTAAAAAAAAAACATGAAATAACTCAGTATTCCCAGGGATTTGGGAAAATACCCTGCGATAAAAATCATCTGTTCTGAAAGTGAGAAAATGAGCTACAGGGCAGCAGACAGTGTGAAATGAATATTCATATAAAAAAATATGCTGCTGACTTACTGTTCGTTTCCTTGTTCAAGTTGCAGATATTCATTCATCCTTTACTTTTCACTGCCATATTTGGTTTCACTGGGCACAGTTAAGTTCAGATGAATGTTCTTTTATTAAATAACTATCAAGCATTCAACTAAAATGCTTTTCAAAGTTGGACCAACAAGGCATGCAGCTTTTTTCTTAGTAAATCCTATTCAAAATAAATTTGCACTTTACTAGGTTGCACTAACATCTTTATCTTTACACAATATAATATTTTTTTCATTTTAATATACTAATAGGAACAACCATCTGGTACAACCTTGATGGAGGGTAAGGGGGTTTATAGTCTTTACCCATTTCAGTGACTTTAATTCTTCATACACTTGCTAATAGAATACATTTCCTAAATATTAAGTGTGATTGAATTGATACCAAATTCAAAAACCTCGTCATTTGTATCTCACATTGTGTTCCTTTCTTATCTTTTCTGGACTTTTCTTTTTTTTTTCTTTTTCCCATTTGTCTGCCTCTCTGTTTTGTTTGTTGTTTGTTTGTTTGTTTTTTATCACACAGACATTTCCCAAGACTTTATGCTAAGAGGGTTTGCTATCAACCATAAAGGAAATCATTGAAGTCATGTGAAAGGAGACTGAGGAACATTAGCATGATGAGGAAAAAAAAAATTAGCTACATTGTCACTATATTAATTTATGTTTCTTTTCAGGTCAAAATAGTAAAGAAAAACTGGGACGTAGCAACTAACTCTGCAAGTACTATAACTGCTGCACTTCATGGTTTAGAGGCAACTAGTTGATGTTCAAGCTATGCCTCAAGCCACTTGGTGGCAAGTCACATGACCTCTCTGAACTTCAATTTCTTCATCATTATAATGAACTATTTGGCATTAAGGATCACTAAAGTTCCTCAAATTATGGTTTAGAGACAAAGAGTGGAGGAAGTACATTTAGAACACTGAAAAATCTGAATCCCTGTTACCTCATTTAACACAGCCCCTTTCACCCAAAGCCTCAGTTTTGTTCCCAGTAAAATAGATCAGAAAGTTGTTAAAGCTATCATATGAAGAAAATATATATATATATATGTTTTAATATATATATATATATATATATATATATATATATAGGCAATGAAATCAGTAAATTCATTATGTAAGTAGTAATTGTCATTATTTTTATAATTGAAATGAGTCAGCAAAAAGAAGCATTAGTAGTTTAATGACCGCTATTGATATATTTTGGACTCCATGAGAAAAAAGAAAATAAAATAACAAATAGTAGGTTGAATAAAATGAAAAATTATCACAGTGGAAATGGTGGACGTAGCAATTTTGTTAAGCTAGTACTTTTCAAAAACTTTTTATTTTGAAATAATTATAAGCTCACAGAAATTTGAGGAATAGTTAAGCTAGTACATTCAATATTGTTTTCTTTTAAANTGTAAACTTGGCAAACCAAATCACACTCACGAAAAAAATTAAAAAATAAAAAGAAAGGTACAAAAGAATAAGCAAGCATATTTACAAAACTAGGAGAAAGTTAAAATCCATAAACTGAAGAAAAATGTATAAGTACACATACATATGTGTATATGTATGCTTGTATATATATTAATAATAATAATGATTAATTTGTATATTGAGCTTAAGTCATGAGGAGTAAAAACTCTTAGGTTAATATATCGAATGCTTTTGTAAGATAATATTTAACACTCCAGGTATTTTTTCATGTTGGTTAATTATAATATTTACTAGTTACTGATTCTAGGAGTACAGCAACATGGGTTGAACAAANTTAATTGACTTGCCCAATCTTGGTGTCTTGAATAACCATGAGCCACCTAACATGAGCTGATCAGATTTCTCAATGATGAAGAATAATTAAAATGAAAACATGATTAGAAGTTTTTACATGAGACTAACAATATAAAGCTAGATCTCTAAGGATAATTCTTTAAATAAATGAAGACCAAATGGGGAAGAATAATTTGAGAGAGAAAAAACAAAGGTGGCAGAAAGTAGCACTTTACACCAAAGGTTTTGAGAAGAAATGGGCAGTATTCTAATACCAGCTCCACTGTTACCTGTAAGACCTTAATCAGAGTTCCATAATCATTCCCAAATTCATTTCTTTACTTGAGAGATCATTATCTCATAGAATTGTGTGAAAATTATTAAGATAATTAAGTGACACTTTTATTTAGTACTAGGTCTGACAGATTGTGAATGTATAGTAGATAATGACTTTTATTATTGAAAAACAGGATGATTGATCGATACATCTATCCCTTTATTCATTCATTTTTCCAACAGAATTTTT
>NW_007733777.1:50259-64660 GCF_000696425.1 Galeopterus variegatus
TTTATTCATTCATTTTTCCAACAGAATTTTTTGAGTAACACCTATGATGTGCTAATCCCTATTTCAGGTGTTGGAGACAGAGAAAAATGTAATCGTTTGGAAAACAAAATCTTCAAATGCTAAATGAAAATGAATCTGATTTAATCTTGAGTTAAATGTGAGAAAGTATTTGTTTACCCTAATAAAGCTACTCAGATAATTTATTTTTAAAAATCCATTAAAATAATTAGATACATTTAACTTAACTGTGACTCTTGAAATTTTATTGGACCTTAGCTAATTAATAAGAATTATTAATTATTTGGGTATTATGGGATTTCATATATTAGTAAGTTTAAACTGCTGATGTATTAGAAAAGTCACTAATGTATTATAAATATTATTGTTATAATATTGTTAGAAATAATTATTTCCTTTTATTATATTACGTATTGCAAGCTGATTTAAATCATCATCATCTGCATTTATTAATGTATGTACAATTATGTATAATTATACATCATTAATTCATTAGTTTCTTATGAGGGGCTTATTTAGTATAAAGACTCAACATTAAGTATTAGAGAGTATATAGAAGTTATATTTTGTACCTTTCGTTGCATATTTTATAATCTAATTCAATATTATTACATTATATATTTGAACCTCAAAGCTCTTTGCTGTTGAATTTATTTGTTTGCTTGATTTTGTTATTTCTTTTTTTTTTTTTTTTTTTTTAATCTAATTCAATATTATTACATTATATATTTGAACCTCAAAGCTCTTTGCTGTTGAATTTATTTGTTTGCTTGATTTTGTTATTTCTTTTTTTTTTTTTTTTTCCTTTTTGCATTTTTTCTATGATCTTTAATTCAGGAGGGTGGTAGTTTGTGGAGGAGATTAGAATATTGGTCAATGGTAAATAATGGCTCTTCCATACCCTTCCTCCCAAACTTTGGCTTTTATGCAATGTCAGAGTTTCAGAATATTATACCTGAACATCATATTACCAGTTATGACATTCTTTCCAATTTCTTTAACTGAGTTGACAGTGACGCTTTACCTAGCTTGGTGAAAACTTACCAAATTTTCCTAATAGAATCAACTCATCCATCATGACTTCCTATTTATAGCACAATTCTCTGACTCACCAGTCTAGAATAATCTTCGAGCCTTTTCCCTTTCTCCTTCTTTACTCAGTCAGTTTCAGTCAGACTTCAGGTTATTTTTGCACCTTAAAAATCTAGTGTCAACACCTAAGTTTGGCCTCAGTTCTTGCTTAAACCATTGTAGTAATTCTCTGATTGATTGGCCTGTCACCCATCTCTCCCTACTCCAAAGCATCACAATTATAGTGGCCAAAATACAGTTCTGATGAGATCACTTTGAATAAAAAGCATCTCTTGAGCAGTAATTATGGTTTCTCATTAATTAGCAAATTTAAAACAAAATTAGTTCACAATTTAAGATCCTTCTCCATATTGATAAACCTATGTTTCTAGGCATTCCTTTCACTTGTTTAAATAATTAACACTACAAACAAACATGACTGTTGTATTTTTACCTTCCCCA
This sequence comes from Galeopterus variegatus, assembly GCF_000696425.1. Lineage (NCBI taxonomy): Eukaryota > Metazoa > Chordata > Mammalia > Dermoptera > Cynocephalidae > Galeopterus > Galeopterus variegatus. The sequence continues at coordinate 51,811 of NW_007733777.1, forward strand.
AACATACCATGAAACTTGATTATGAATATATAATCTTCATCTATGAAAACCCCATTAATCAAGTCTCATCTCACCTGCAGTGGCTTCTACAAATCCTTTCTGGCTTCCTGCATTCATTTGTTAGTGTACTTGCTCTTAATTTCAACCCATACAAATACTCTTATGTGACTGACTTTACTATAATGTGAAGTAATAGTCACTTGTACATTTATCTAAGCACCCATAACCCTCTACGTTCCTTATTTCTGCAGTTCTCATTTTAATTCTTTGGGAAACTCCCATTTTATTACAATAAGTCCCTCTGATTATGCTTAAGTTGGTTTTTATCTCACTTGCAATCATAAGATTTCAGTCAGATTATTCTTACTAGACAATAGACTAAAAATATACATTTGACTCACCACAGAACATTTCAATGTCTTTTTCTGTTCAAACTAATAATCTGTTGAACTTGGCATGGAAGAAGTGGAATAAGGGTAAAGGCTGCCATTGTCCTGATTCCTAACCAAGGATTTGCCCCTATATTACAAGACTGAAGCCAAGGGTTGGTTGTAAAAAAAATGACAGTGTCCAAGGGAGGTCCAAAAGGGTCATTGTAAGGGCCTAAGGTAATACATTAGAGTGCTCAAGGAAAGCCAACTGAGCAAGTCTAAGAGGACACATGAGAACCTGCTCAGAAAAGGCAGACTCCTAACTCAAGCCACTATTTTGTTGTCCAGAGGTTAGACAGTTTTTACATTTGAAGTCTCAGCCTTATTGGAAACCAAGTGTACTAGACAAGTTAGTTGATCATAAACCCAGAATGGATACAAAACAAAGATCTAGGTAAAGTATAGATATGGGGCCTCAAATGAAAGAAGATAAACTAAATAATTTAGGTGCAGGAATTGTATTATCAGAACAGTAGACTTCATGGATTGTAAATTGTACATAATCCAAGGTCTCATTGTCACTCACTGGAAGCCCTCTTCCCATAGAGTTTATTTACTACCAACCCATGTTGGATTAAGACAACTTAAATATTCCCTACTTTCAGCAAATTGGCTTAGAAATTAGGACAAATCTGAGCACACAGGGGGAAGCTCTTAGTTAAAGAAAATAGAAATAAAAATAGTGGGAATTTGGTGGAGGGTGATAGCCTTACTTCTGCAGTTTGTCTTCTAGCTTCCTTCACGCATTTCCTTTTAGGTATTTAATAAAGACTTGTTGAGTAGATATTATAGTACAGTCTTGTATTATTTGGTTTTCTCTTCTCAGATTTTATTTCTTTCTCATATTTGTTTACTGTGCATTTTTGTTTTCAAAATTGTTACATTTTTATGCACCTATAACTTTTAAAAAATAGTATAATTGACAGGCTTTCCCACCCACTAGAAACTTAGAAACAAACTGTTTAGTGAGAGCAGGGTACTGATATTTTCTTCATATGAGCGTGTGTCTTATTGACTATGAATTTACATTAAGAACCAGGAGACCCCAGCATTTATACTAAATTTCTTAAAAATAAGTGCATAGTTTTTCTGAAATAGTGACAAAAATGTGGAAAATAACAGATTTTTTTTATGATAAGACTTTGCTGTCCTTCCGTATCTTAGCAGGACTCTTTTTTGAAAGACGGTGTTGGTGCCTTTGATTCCAGTTAGAGAAGCAAGGGGCAAGATAAAGTTGTATTCAGATATGCTACAGCAGCCCTTGTCCTGTGGAGCCACCAGGTGTCCATCAGGTACTGCAGGTTTGGCCAAATAAATATGGAATTTAAAGCAAGCATAAGGTCATCTGGAAAAAAAATGTAAATGTCACAGTATTCAGATATGCTACAGCAGCCCTTGTCCTGTGGAGCCACCAGGTGTCCATCAGGTACTGCAGGTTTGACCAAATAAATATGGAATTTAAAGCAAGCATAAGGTCATCTGGAAAAAAAATGTAAATGTCACTAATATCATGGTGACCCAAAAGGTTTTTAGCACACACATACACAAACACACATGGTTGTATAAACAAAAGCATGGTTCTGTCTGATTTTAAGCTTTATATTCTATTTCTTGAATTTAGTAAGAGTGCGTTGCTGTGGATCAAGGAATATATACATCAGGGGATGGAATATTGTTTCTTTTAAAAAAATATTATTATTAGAATAGTGCCAATTTTCAATACAAATTTTACTGACAGAATTAGTGCAGAAAATTGATTATATATAACACGTGAAAATAGCACTCAGTTCGTGTGAGTTGTTTTATTTCTTTTGTTAGTAGAAATTTCTGGATGTATTTAACTATGTGCATCTTTGTTTACAGTAGTGCTTCCCAAGTCTATGCAAAATATTGTAAAATGCTTTGTGATTTCACTTTGAAATTGATTATTTTAGGCAGTCTTATTGACTATGAGAGGAACTTAGAGTGTTCATTATTCATAATCTCATTACAGTGCTCTTCTTTCTTCCATGGCAGAATTGCCAAACTGACAAATCCAGGCTTATGCTTGTTGTGAATAAATTTTTATGGCATCACTCGCACTCATTGACCTATTGTCTATGTACCCTAAGTACTTCTGACAGAAGCCTTATGGCCCACAATGCCTAAAATATTTATCTGTCAATTAACAGAAAAAAAAAAAAAGTTTTCCAATCCCTGTTCTAGACAGGTCCATATAGGAAATAAAATTTTCTAAATTTGGATTTAGGAACCCATGAAATGCTCTTAAACAACTTACTGAAAATCTTAATTACTTTGTAACATTAAGTCTTGATTTGAGTATTTTTACTGTGGAATTGGAAAAAGTTTTTTGAGGGTAAATTAAAAAAATACAACCATACAGCACATATGTAATTCAAATGCAGTGCACTTTGTGGCAGGAAAATTCACTTTAGAGTTAGTCATAAATGTTACTAACTTTTTGAACTGCTTAAAATGCACGACTTTTAAAATATAATCACACAGTGGATGGGATTTTCTATTCCCTCTTACTGAGTTGATGTGGTATATTTTACATTTCTGTGAGAATTTGCACTTATTATACCAATAATAGATTTTATTTTTATATTTTTGTGCTTTTTATTTATTTAACTTGGATTATAATTGGATTATTGTATTATGTTACATTGTACAAAAAGTCATTCAATGCAATGGCTTTTAAAATTACAAAAAATTAAAACAGTGGTGTATAGATCATTACTTTAAAATTGTCAGTTGAGTCTGTACTGCCTGTAATTCATGTATCATGATTTGCCTATATTTTGAATAGTTTTACTTAAAATATTTTGGAGAAACCTAAATACATATAAAAATATTTTATTTCTTTTTCTCCATTTTATTTTGTTTGGGAAGATTTGCGCACTTACAATTTGGGCACAAATACCATTTTATGGTTAGCTCCTTCTACTGCAATATAACCTTGTGCCTTATGAAGTGTGACTCAGAGGTCTAATTTCAGCACTATTACAAGTCTGATGAAATGGGCAGGTTTATGTTGCTACCAATGCAGATCCTGAAATTTGCAGTCTGATTAGGTACCTAAATGTCAGATACCTTTTACATCTAAAAGTGTAATAAAATGCATTCTAAAATGTGAAAGGATGATTTTAATCATTCTTTATTACTTTAAACATTTTTTTTTACTTTTATACCATTTCTTTTTATATTGTTTTACTAGAAATTTGTGAAGTCTGTTTCAGAAAGCCATGAGTTCATTTTATTCCAGCATAGTTAAGTATATGTGAGAGATGAGATTATTATCATTAAAATATTAGCTAAGTATCATTTGGCCATTGAATAAAAAAGAAAAAGAAATTAACAAGATATAATTTGTAAAGTGGATAATTATATAAAGTGGTTAGTAAGGCAAAGGCAGAAAATTATCTCAATATTTCAGTTAATTTTTGAAAAAAAAATTATTTATCTTAGCTGCTGAAATGTAAAATGAAAACAAATGAACGAAAACAAGGCTGGAAGTTCTCAGCTATGACTTTTGGGATGAAGGCTTCCAAATCTTTATCTGTAGAGTCCATGGGAAGTTTTAGATTACACATTTTTCATGGGTAGGAACCAAGTACTAGTCATATTTTATATTCCAAGGATTCTGCACAACACCTGCCATCTAGGAGGTTTTATTTATCTATTCATTTATTTTTGGAGCCAGTATTGAAATTTACTGATAAATTTCAGTTGAGCTTTTTAAATCTTTCACTTGACATTACTTACATATCCTACTGGAATCTCATACTCAATATTTCTAAAAGGAATCTCATATTCCACCTATTCTCTGTATCACAAGGCTTCCTTTACTCTGTATTAATCACTAGATTTTTGTTAAATTATGTATTTCAAACATACTGTAAACTAGAGAGACTAGTACAATGATTTCCAAAATACTCATTACCTAAATTCAACAAGATTGGTGACATCAACAGATGACTTCTCTCTTCTCCATTCTCTTTCCTTCTCTTTTGCTGAATTGTTTTGTAGCTAATACTAAGCATTATGTCATGTGGATTGAATTATGTCACCCCAAAACTCACTGAAGTTTGAATTGTGTCCCCCAAGTTTTATGCCTTAGCATCTTAGTCCCCACTGTGACTGTTAAGGGAAATTCTATTAGGGTAATTGAAAGGTGGAGGCTTGAAGAGATGATTGGATTTTAGGACCATGCAGTAGTGAGTGGATTAGTAATGGAGGCCAGGGGCGTGGTTCTGAGGGCTTTAAAAAGAGAGTGAGTGAGGAAGTTTCTCTTTCTGCTCTCTCTGCTTCCATCATCTTGCAATGTGATACCCCTGGGTCAATGTCACCATCACCAGATGGGCTTTCGATTTCCCAGACTCAAAAACTGTAATAAATTTTGTTTTCATTAAAAATTACCTAGTTCCATGTATTGTGTTTTTGCTGGTGTTAAACAAAGATTAGTATTTATTTACACAGAGGATGGCCCCTGGGTCAATGTCACCATCACCAGATGGGCTTTCGATTTCCCAGACTCAAAAACTGTAATAAATTTTGTTTTCATTAACAATTACCTACTTCCATGTATTGTGTTTTTGCTGGTGTTAAACAAAGATTAGTATTTATTTACACAGAGGATGCTTCTGTGTGGCAATTTTCAACATAATAATTATGTTTCGTATTGCGCAGAAAATTTAAAATTGCTTACATTCAAAGATCTGAGTAAAATATTTGTTTTGGCTTTGGCTATTTTTTCAAAGTTTTTATTCCCTCCAACTTAAACTTTAGGGATATAAAGAAAAGGTCATCATGACCAGAATTTAATTTTTGTATAGCAGTTTTCCACATTTAGGGCTCAACCTTAATCTCATTTTACTGCTCTAAAAATCTGTTACTGAGCTTGCTTTTGGCAAGACAGAATGTGCTTCTGACATTAGAAACTATATAATAATAAATTAAATGACTTTTTTAGAAAAATAAAGTGAGTGGAATTATATTAAAAATTTGAAGCCAAGGAATTTGATCAAGTAAAATATTTTTCACTTCTACAATAAAACATATTTATGCAAGTTTTTAAAAATTAAAAAAAGAAAGAAAAACAACTTTATCCCTATTCAGGAGGCTCAATACTATGAACTGAAAAGTGCTGCCCACTTCTAATAAAATCTACTTACTGATATTGCTAATAACCCACCCCGGCACCAATTATAATTTACCGTTCATAAAATTTACATTGAAATAAAGGTAATAATCAGTCTCTTAAAATAAATTTGTTGACGTTGCTGTTATTGGTGGACAACTGCAATGATGTATAAAATTTGGAAGAACTAATACGTGGACACTTTAAAGTTTCATCAGAATTTTCATATTAATGGCTGTGTTTTTTATACTATTTTTTCACTGTTATTCATAGCTTGAATAGTCTAGATACATGTGCATTATCTCTGACACTTATTACATATGCAGTTTTAATACTATACCAAGTATGGGGTAAAGCAATGTAGCATAACCATGATAGTAGTGGGATCAGTGCTGGCTAGACAGAGGGACACTCAGAGTTCTCCTCCCACCTCAAGAATCTAGACCTCTTGCTTTCCTTTTTTTTTTTGGTTTTTTCTTTTTTAGATTTGTGTCTAAAAGGACTGCTTACGATGTAAAGTCATCGATTGCTCATGTTCTTAAATCAACTACTTTTAATGAATAGGTTGCTCATTAGTGAGTTTATGGAAAGGCATGGAGAGAGTGTGCAGTTTAACAACTTCAAAAAGGTTCCAAGTGTGAGCATCGGGCAGTTTCAGTAAACTAAAAAAAGGTTGCTTGGCTTTGTTTTGTTTTGTTTTTAAATAAGGACAGCCAATTTCTTAAAATTCCCAAAATTCCTTTCCTTTTAAAATATCCTTATGTTGCTGAGATGTGATTCTTGCCAATTAATATGACCCAATTTTGCTTTACATTTTCTCTTCTTTTTAATCAGGTCTAGTAATTTGTGTCTTCTAGTTGGAGAGTTTAATCCATTTACAGTACTGTGATTAGAGATTTGTTTGAATTCATTTTCAAAATCTTATTTCATGATTCCTATTTGACCTATCTAATCTGAAGATTGACACATTCTTTAAGTTTGTAATTTCAATTATATCTAGATATGTATTGGTTTGCTCAGGCTGCCATAACAAAATACAGTAGACTGGATGGCTTAAACAACAGACATTTATTTTCTCTCAGTTCTGGAGGCTAGAAATCCATGATTAAGGTGCCCACTTTCTGGTGAGGACTCTCGTCCTGGTTTGTAGAAGGTTTTCTTCTGTCTGTGTCCTCACATGGCCTTTCCTCTGAGGGCACAGAGATAGAGAGTTCTCTAGTATCTATTCCTCTTCTTATAAGGATACTAGTCCTACAAGATTAGGGTTCCATCTTTTTATCCTCATTTAACCTTAATTCTATAAATATTCTATAACTATGATCACTTTGGGTGTTAGGGCTTCAATATAAAACTTTGGGGGCACACAACTCAGTCCATGTATGTATATATTAACATTCTTTTTCATTTTCAAAATTATGTTTGGTCTCAGTTGTATGCTGGGTCCTCAAAAAGTGAATACTGAAATAAATTTTAGGTATTTGAGATGTTAATTAGGTGTTACCATTTGTGAAAGAAAGAGAAAAGAAGCAGACTGGGCAGAGAAATAAATGGAACTGTGATGCAGGACTGTCAAAGATTCATCCAACCCTCAGCAGGGAGATTTGGAACAAGTATTGCCTAACAGAGCAACCCACATAGAGACTAAATGTCTGAGCTCTTATACCCCCACCCTGTGCAATCATCAGTTCCATGTTGACTCCAGAAGGGTATAACTTTAGATTAAGGGGCTCTCTGCAGTTGAAGAAGACCCTGGAGGACCCTTGAGTCCTGGAGGTGGTCTGCTAAACACATTTTCCACTGCTGGGCAGTAAGTCCTTTCTTCAAATGATGGTCTCAGCATGGGTACCGTGTTTGATAGTCTCATGTTTCTTTGCTACGTACTGCTTTTATTTTTAAAACTATACTTTGTATCTAAGTTTTTTTAAATTAAAATTTTACAGTTATGATTCTATAATTTGTGTTTTTCTTTTGTAAATGTAACAATTCATTTTTATTATTGATTTGTATTTCTTGAAACTTTGTCTAAGATATCTTTTTGAAGACTGAGTTTCAAATGCAGTCATGCATAAAGTGTGTTTGCTTATTCTGGGAACTTGAAATAAAAACCAACCGACTTAGGACTGCTTAGTTTTTTTTGGGGGTTTTTTTTTTTTTTTTTTTTGGTGGGGTGAAAGAACGCTGACAAAGTGGATTAAGACCCCTACCCATTAAGTGTGGATGGGAAATTTCCAGGGAAGACTTGAATTGTTTTAACTTCACATTCACACAGAAACAAGACACAGTCTAGTATGTATTTCACAGTATCTCCTTACGGGGAAGTGTTTTCTCATTTCATTCATGCAGGGTAATTGCATTATAGTGGTCCAGATCTCCAACTAAATTCATCCCACTGCTCAGACCTAGATTTTGTCTATCAGTAAGGATTCTTCTGATCTTTTATCATCTTCATCATACATATAAAATCAAGCTTTGAAGAATGCACTTAAATATTTCTCAACTGCATACAACATCCTCTTCTAATATAATGTAACCAACCTTATGAGGTATTCACTGAAGATTTTAAAATATTTGTACGCCAGCACGAAGGGAATGTTTACAAATATGTTCATGAATAAAAATGCCAACATGCCTTGTCCACTTCGATCTGTGTCCTAGTAGCCAAGGCTATGGAAAAAAGGAACACCCATGAATATGACTCTTTAGGTCAACAAGGCTTTATGATAAGATACAGATTTTAAACTCTCATCTAATTGTCCTTCAATAAGGTTAATCTTCCCTAGCAGACTATCAAAATTTTACACATTAGCACAAACTAACATAATAAGTATACACCTAAGTAATTTATCTACTTTTGTTCCTAATCTTTGTTTTAAAAGGCGCCAGTAAAACTGCAGTGATGATCAATTAAACAGTCTATTAGACTATGACAAGTTAAATGGTTTCTTCATTTCTGAGGTTGGAGCAAATTGCTTTATATTTTGATGTTTATACACCGGATTTTTATATTCTATAACTGGGGTTCATTTGCCAGGAATATAAAATGGAAAAATGTTTTTCAGGTATACATTATGCTCACAAATATTCATATATGTATATATATATATATATATATATATATATATATATATTGAAAGCACATTAGGTTATTATTAATCCATCATAAGCATAAATAACAGGTGTCTAAAAATATCAAAGATAGAAAACTAATTATCTAGAGAATACTCTAACCTCCATCTTCCCTTTGGAATAGCAATAACATCACTTCTAAGTTTTGCATTAACAGATTCACACCTGTGGGTGGCCTGAGATGGAAATTATCTATTCAATGGCAATTCATTTTACTGCCATTGTTTTAGGAACAATAATAAATAATGTTATTTAAGAAAGTTTTTTTTTTTCATTTCCAGACCAAAAATATATATCCCTAGGAAATATTTGGTTTTTAGCTTATATTTATATATTTGACTAAAATAAATTACACCTTTTGTTTAAACACTAGAGATCTTATTTATTTATAAGTAAGAAAATAATTGCTGTTTTACCATCAGTCTCTGCATTATTGTTACTACATACATGGATAAGCCTGAAATTTTAATAACTATGAGTGTCCTAGATATTATATATTTAAACAGAATTGGTGTGGACACTGTTAACAAAAAGAGGACTGCAGGATCTGCTAAAGAGAAAAGGGAGACTTTATTTTCCAGAAAAAGAAAGAAAGAAAAAAGGGCCAGTCTGCAGATTGGGGAACATAGGCCCCAGCTGGAGCAGAGACCAGCATTCCAACAAAGGAGGAAGGCCAGTATTTATGCCTTCCCATATCAGGTTCATAGGCATGTTCTGTGAGTTTAGAGGAATGCTATGAATATCTATGGAAGGAAAGACTGAACATATTCATAATGAGTGAATATATCACAAAGGTATGTTATTTTATAGGCTCTGCAGACTGGCCATGGCTGGTTTGATGTGGCCTCTTTTATCAGAGAAAGAGAGAATGTCCTTGGAGTCCGTTTCTGTCTAACTGTGGTCATAGTCAGTCCTCAAGAATGAGAAGGAGGGGAAGGTGTCGGTGGCTGGAGCCAGGCGAACTTGTTCAAGTTCAGTGTAGAATTACCAGCTATAGCTGATCTGGCCTTATCTTTTGTTTAGTTACAGAAAAAAAAAACAACTTCATAATATTGAAATACATACTTGCAGGCTGAGAAATACGTGTCTGCCCATTTCTTCCTTGTGGACTTTCAGTTCTGTTAAACAATTTGAATGTCTTTTTTAACCATAGTAAGTCCATTTTGTCTGTCCTTGGGTGCACATCTTAACAACATCTATACTATTCAAGGCATTACCTCAAAATTCAGGAAAACCTTATTTCTCCAGCAGATATTTATTCAGAACCAAGGATATAACAAAAACCTATCAAAAGAAATGCTCCCAGTCCATCTTAAAACCAGAAAACTAGGACAGATATAAACCTTGTTAAAATAGCTTTTTGTAAGGAACTTTGCCTTCCCTAGTTCTGCTTACTCTGAATAACCAATTACTTTTCATAATAAAAGTTAAGTGGACTTTTAAAAGGCCATTTATTTATCTGAAAATATCTTTTAACTTGGAATTTTATGGTTAAGACAGGAGATATTATTTAAGACCTATGAGACTTTGGATAAATTAATTAATCTCTTTTACTCTTAATTCTGCCTTCTAAAATCTTTAGTTCTACCTTCTATAATTTAGCCACAATACTGACAGTAAAAAAATAAAATAAAAAACGTGCTCAGAAGCTGCCACATTTTGTCAGATAATACAACTAAAAATATAAATTAATGTATTTTGAATAAAATAACATGTTCCAGGCAGGGAATTATAAACTTTGTAGACATTATTTTGTATAATACTTTCTAATATCCTTTGAGGTAGATAAAACAAATATTCTTTCAATAATAAATGACAGGGAGACTTCAGTCTCATTATACTGTAAGCTAAATTTGCTATGATTCTTATGCACTTTATTAGTAAAATGAATCCTTAGTCATCTATTCAGCTCCTAATTGTATTTATTTTAGCTTTTTATTTTTAAATTAATACATATCTACTATTCTTGTTACCCAAAGATGAGAAGCATCACATTACAACAGGTTGAGGGAGTTGACAAAGTTTTTAGATATTGGTAGCCGATCCACCAGGGAGTTCAAGGAAGGATATTAAGGAAAAGCACATCTAAAATGAATTTACAAAAACATAAATGCATTACAATTTCAAGTTAGTTAAGGAAGGTGAAAGCAGACATTCAATAGTTATGTATAGCATTGCCTAGTAATAGCTAGCATCTTATTATTCTTGTGTTTTTGGCACCATACTTAGCATTTCACCTGTATTGTCAAAGTTTATGATAGCCACTTTTGAAGTAGATAATATTATCATCTCCTTTTTACAATTTTGAAAATTAATACTTAGGTAAGTCAGGACAATACATTTTCCACGATCACAGTAGGCATGGGCACAATGGTAATTCCAATTGTTATCTCTGATATTACTGATTTAACTAATTCAAGGATTAAAAAAAAGGAGATGTTCGGAGTCAAAGCTAAATAATTCTGAGGTAGAGAGAGGAGAGTGAGATTTATGCAGGGGGTGGCTTTTGAGTCAGACCCTGAACTAATTCTACACCACCCTACTCAGTGGTGAATGAAAAACCCATCTACAACAGTAAGTCTCCCTCCTCAAAGCTGCTCCAGAATAATAGAAGGAGCAACTGCTCTACCAGATGACCAGACATCAACATAGAAATGCCAGGAATTCAAAAAAACAGCACTGAAAGAATCCAATAAGCCAGAAACAGAGGGAAAAATACCCACATGTCCTCACTCATAAGTGGGAGCTAAGAGAGAAAGAAGGAAGAAAGGAAAGACCACAGTGGGGTACTGGACTTGCAGAGGGAGAGAACATACCAAGAGTTGCAGAGTGGGGAGAGGGAGAGGTCGGGGATTAATTGGGTAGCGGACATAGGGAATAACCTCAAATTGTGGTAATATGCATGCTGATAATATTGATCTGGCCATCATTTTTGGGGGCACAAGTGGTGATAGCCAGCTTTGTATCCATGAATATGTATAACCAATAATTAAAAAAAAAATTTAAAAATGACCAGTTACAAAAATAAAATAAATATAAGTATAATAATAAAGAAGAAGAAAAACCTGAAGACTCTATCAAAAAACTCTCAGAGCTGATAAACAATTTCAGTAAAGTTGTGGATACAAAATCAACATGCAAAAATCAGTAGTGTTTTTATACTCCAATAAGCAGAAAAAGAAAACAAGAAAACATGCCCATATACAATAGTCACTAGGAAAATAAAGTACCTAGGAATACATTTAAGCAAGGAAGTGAAAGATTTCTACAACAACTATAAGTCGCCACTGAAAGAAATTAAAGGAGACAAAAAAGGATGGAAAGACATTCCATTTATTTGATTAGAAGAATTAGCATTGGAGAAATATCCATACTATCCAAAGCAATCTACAGATTCAATATGATCCCCATCAAAATACCAAAGACATTCTTCACAGAAATAGAAAAAAAAAAACAATCCTAATATTCATAATGAACAACAAAAAATATGAAATAGGCAAAGCAATCCTGAGCAAAAAAAAAAAATGAAGCTGGAAGCACAACCCTACCTGACTTCAAATTATAGTACAAAACTGTGGTAACCTAAACGGAATGACACTGGCATAAAAACAGACACTCAGACCAATGGAACAGAATAGGGAACACAGAAATCAACTCACACACCCACAGCTAACTAATCTTTGACAAAGACAAGGAGAACATAAATTGGGGAAGAGACTGCCTTTTTGAAAAATGGTGCTGGAAAAGCTGGACATTCACATGTAGGATAATGAAAGTAAACTTATTTCTCTCACTATATACCAAAATCAACTCAAATAAAGATTTAAATGTAAGACCTGAATCTATAAAACTCTTAAAAGAAAACATATGGGAAAACTTCAGGAAGGAAGACTGTGCAAAGACTATGAATAAGACCCCAAAAGAAAAGGCAACAAAAGAAAAAATAAACAAATGAGATTACATCAAACTAAACAGCTTATAGATAGCAAAAGAAACAATTAACAGAGCAAAAAGACAACCTACAGAATGAGAGAAAATATGTGTTAAGTATGCATCCAACAGGGGATTAATATCTAGAATATACAAGGAACTCAAACAACCTAACAGTAAAAAAAAAAAAAAAAAAAAAAAAAAAAAACCCAATTAAAAAAAC
>NW_007733777.1:65581-77980 GCF_000696425.1 Galeopterus variegatus
AAAAAGGAACCCAAAAAACCAAAAAAAAAAAAAAAAAAAAAAAAAAAAAAAAAAAGTAACCCAATTAAAAAAACGGGCAAAGGAGCTGAGTAGGCATTTCTCAAAGGATGATATACAAATGGCCAACAGACAAATGAAAAAAATGCTCAACATCACTAAGTATCTGGGAAATGCAAATCAAAACCACACTGAAGTATCACTCTCCCCAGTAAGACTGTCTATTATCAAAAAGACAGAGAAAAAAATGCTGTTGCAGGGAAAGGGGAACCCTCCTACACTGTTGATAGGACTGTAAATTAGTGCAGCCATTATAGAAAACAGTATGGAGGTTCCTCAAACAACTACAGATAGAACTGCCATATGATTCAAGAATCCCACTGTTGGGTATATACACAAGGGGATGGAAATCCTTTTGTCAAAGGGATACCTGCAATCCCATGTTTATTGCAGCTCTATTTACAATAGCCAAGAGTTGGAACCAACCTAAATGTCCACTGAGAGATGATTGAATAAGAAAAATGTGGAATATACAAACAATGGAATACTACTCTGCCATAAAAAAGAATGAAATTCTGCCATTCACAGCCACATGGATGAACTTAGAGAAAATTATGTTAAGTGAAATAAGCAAGGCATAGAAACAGAAATACTGCATGTCCTCACTCATAACTTGGAGCTAAAATAATAAATAAATTCTAAAAAGAAAGAAAAATACAAGAACCACAATAATTCACTGAACTTTCAAAAGGAGAGTAGAGAACTGAGGCCACCAGAGGTGATTTAGGAAAAAGAAAAGATTAATTGGCTTTTAGTATTTATACAAGGCCTGGTATCATTAATATGAGTGATGCTCAGGAGATCACCAATTAAGACATGACAAAAGTAACAAGGTATGCAATACCAGACTCCCGTATTTCAAATCTATATTCCAATTGAGACTTGCCTCTTATTTCTCAGGAATTGAGTATCTGTTGATGACGAAAGCAAAAGCATCTATAGATACTATATCTATTTTTCTTTTGTCTAGTTCCTATCTGAAGTTTCACTGTAAAAATTGTAAGTGAGCCTTCCTACCTAACCTGGACATTATATATTTAATATGTGTGGGATTTTAAATGCTTGCATAAGACCAGGTGACTTTATTTGATTATAATTTTTGTAGAATTATAGAATAATACTACAAGTTTTAGCTCAAATGCTACTTTAGTTAGACTTTTTTCATCTTGCTTCTATCCTATATGTAGCAATCAACATCTATACTGAATTTATTTATTGCCATTCTCTGCCAATTAAGATGTAAACTCTGAAGAAGATAACATTTCTGTCTTTTGTGCTGCTGTATACCCATTACTCAGGACAGTGTCTTACACATAGCTGGTCATTAAATATCCGTTAAATAGATAATTGAAAAAAGAAATAAATAGACAAAGGCTGCATAATGGACTGTCAAGAGTGTTAGGAAAACCAAGAGCGTTATTCTGTAAAGTAGGAACTCAATAAAAACTCAATAAATATTGATTTAGTACTTTATTTCACCTCCCAATCTCACTAGACAGTCAGTGTTTTGTGAATGTGTGCTGGCTGAATAATCAGAAGTGAATGAGTGGATGAATATGTCCTCAGCTGCTGTCTGCTGATATCTCCTTTCCCTTGCATTCTCTCACATCTGTAGGGGCATTTTGGTGAAAAAATCAATAGAAAAGAACTTTGATTCAATTTCTCCCATACTTCAGTCATATGTGGTGATGGAGCTCAGGATATATTATTTTTTCACATATTTTTGCAGTATCTCTTGAGATGAACAAGAGTCAATCTTTCGTGTGTGTATATGGGGAGGGGTGTTGGCTGGCCATTCATATTTTCAACGGATAATCTCACAATTAAGAAAAATTCACTTTAGTTTTTTTATTTGTGGAACAGAATATGAGATTAATAGTAAATATGTTTCCCAGGTATGTTTTCAATATATTGTTTTCCTACTATTTTTAAAATGATTTTTTTTAATTTAGAAAAGCACAGAGATCTCGCTCTCCCTTCTTCTAAATTATAAAAACAATATAACTAATATCATGAAGTCTGAAAATATATTGAGAAATCACCTCTAATCGTCCTTCCCTGAAAGACCACTTTTATTTGATTTTTGTTGTTGTTGCTTAATTTCTTCTAACTTGTACTCATATACATAATATTTCCTTCATAGTTATGAATATTATTTACACACAGTCTTGCTTTATAAAAATTACTATTACTTAAGTGTTTTCTCATTTAGCAACATGGAATAATTATGTTTGCTAACTGATAATTATCTCGGTCATAGTATACATTTCTATATTTCTGAGGAGAAATTTCTATATTATTGGTGAATATGCATATGACTTTCCCTAAACCTTGGATTAATTCCATAAAAGGTCCTATAAGTAGAATCACAATATTCAAAGACAATGAGCAAAAATTCAGCTCACCTAACTTGATGTGTTGCTAAATTTTTACTTTTTAACATTAAGTGCTTCATCTCTTATCCAATAATATAAGTCTATTTGCTGATTATTTCAAGTAACACAATTATTCTCATCATTGCAAATTATAATGACTTGATCACTTTAGTAGAAGTAAAAAAATTGAATATATTCTTTATATTCAAGACATAGCAAACTATTTTACTGAAAGACAAAGTTGAATGTGACACAGGATATTCTTTTAAAAATTCTAATTAGCTACATCATGGGAATGTAGAGGGGCTAAAGTAGTTTATTCAATAAAGCAAAACAAAAGGAAAACTCCTAAAAGAAGTAATTTTGTATGTTTAAATTATTTTCAAAACTATTTTTATGGGTAAAATAATCATCTAATTTTCTTCATCTACATTATAAAACTAGAATGCACATTAACTGGAGATTAAAAGAAAAAAACTTAAACAACCACTGATAAGAATATCAACCCAATTTCATGATAGTTAAAAACAAAACAAAACAAAAGATCTTTACTTGTCAAGTTTTCTCTGGTACACACTTAAGTTTACATTTGATGTGATCAATTAACAATATTTTATCATGAATTAGAAAGTATTTATGCTTTCTTGATTGTATGCTTGCACACATAGGGGCCAAAAAGGTTTGACATGCAATCTACCACTGTGAAATTGACTAAATATATTTTTGTTTACAGTATTCATCCCAAATTCTCCCTCACAACTACATCATTTTAAGTGTATCCTTTGTCATAGATCAAGAAGCAGGAGAAAATGACAGAAAATTATGGATTCTATAGTTCAAATTCCTCTTCAAAGAAGCATTTTATTATTATTTTAGTACCTCAAAGAAGCAGTAAATTTATATTTAAACACTTTATAGATAAAGAAATGGAAACTTACTGGAATTAAATAAATTTTGTCCAGGTAAAAAGGCATATTAACAGCGCAAAGAAATAGAAAGATACTGACTCGTGGCTTCATTTATTTCACATATGTCATTATAAATGACATATTAAAATTATAGTAAAATTGGATTTATACTCACCATAAGGTTTTAGTGAAGCTTAACTTTACAGGTATCCATAACTTCCATTTCAATTTTTGTAAATTCTCTGTGAAATGATTAGGAGACGACAGCAAAAACAACCAAATATTTTCATAAGTCTTCATTTTAAATCTGTGAGGGAAATATCCTATTTCAAATTGCCCATAATCTCATTGACATGGAATAAGGCTAGTTTTCTGTATTTCATACAATGTACAAAAATAGATAACTTAATTTCTCTAGGTCTATAACAGAGAGGAAAGCCTTTAAAATAAGGACAATTAATGTTTTAAATCTTGATGAATTTTCCCATTTGTGACAGAGGACATCTGACCCCATCTTAGCTTCGTTCATGTCTGTTCTCATGTAAGGACGCATGTTTCATCATTTCCGAACTTGAAAAAAAATAAAACAAAATAAGATCATTTTAGGAATATTCTGAGGAAATGTTTTTTCTCTGGGATCGTGATGAGGAAAAAACAATGAATACTGGACTCAGATGGAGTTTTGCTACTTCTTAAGTGATATTGATAAACGAATTAACTCAGTTTATCTCAAAATATGGGCTGAGATCACCTGCATTGATATCATCTGTGTTGTGTGTTAAAAATGCAGATTTCTGCACCCAGTATAGACATATGGGGTTAGAATTCCTGAGGTTGAGTCCTCAGATATATTGTGCATATCTGTAAACACTCAGTTGATCCTTCTGAGAGTTCTTACCTTTGATTCTGAAATAAAGCCTACTTACAGGTTTGTCATTAGAATTAAATAATCTTGATAAAGTGAAGAATAGAAAGCAAGCCCATAATAATCTAAATATTTTTATCTTACTTTTCTCTCTTTGACACAGATTTTGTTATATTTTTCTTTTCTTGATCCTTTTTAGTTGTGTAGTAACTTTGGAGCACTTCTTGGCTTAATCATTTGCTTTCCTGAACAATTATTTCCAGCCCATGTAAGTCTACAGGGAAGAAGTAATCATGAGATAATTGGTTCAGTCACTATAATAGATGAATGACAAAATGGTATCAATGTGGGAACTAGGGTAGTTTATGCTCTAATGTCAACCAAACAAGCAAGTCTTCACAGGATTGGATAGTACTTCAGGAAGATCACTAGTCAGGATGGTGGAGGAGAGACTGAAAAGTTGGGAGGTAAGTGTGTGATGCGTATTTCTTCTAACTTGTTTTCTTGGGGTACAAGTTCTTCTTTGAAGGGGGATTGTAAAGTCATGTTCAGCCTTATTTATGAATTTCTCTCCAATCAAACTGATTCTCTAACCATACTTCATTGCTTCCAGTATCTCGAATATGCCCCCCATATTTTTGTCTTTGCTTAATTGATCTCTTTGCATCAGACACAATCTGTCCTCTGTGAGGCTGGAAAAATCCTACTCATTTCTCAGTATATTATAGGGAGCACCTTCGTACAAAGCTTTTCCCGATGTTTCCTCAAGTTAGAGGAAACCATGCCTTCCTTTTTGATCACAATTTCTTCTATGCTCACATTGTATTAACTATGTCTTTTATTTTCTGTATTCTGATGCCTTGACATCTAGAGCGTTGCTGACCCTGGAGGGCCTGCCCTCTCAGGGTTAACAAGTTCCTAGAGATAGTAAACAACTTGCCTGTCTGTGAGCTTTTCAGATACAAGCCAACCAATTCAGAGCCACACCCCAGCCACCTCCCTAACTGAGCTTTCACAGTTGGCGCCACTATTCCCCTGATCGAATCACCCCAGGTTTAAGTACCACAAAATGAGGGACAGCTCCTATGCCCCAGAGCTTGCTGAGACTATTTGAACCAGCCAATATTGTCTCCCTACCCTGATCTGCTAGTTCTTTCCTGCAGAAACCACAGTAAAGTCTCTTTCCCACAGTTCTTCTTCCTTCTACCTGTGACCTACCCCAGTGCTTCCCTGTGGGGCTTCTCAGGCCACGGTATGCCCCTCCTCTTGGAAACTATAAGTAATAAACCGTTTGTTGTCCTTATTATGCTTAAAGGTTTTCTCTTGACACATTGCATTTAAAAACAGGAAACCCATAAAGTTTGTACTTTTCCTGGTGATTAAATCTGGTGTTTTGCTGCTAAAAGTGTTATCCCATCTTCTGGGAGCTAACTATAAATATAAAATATCAAGTTCTGAATCAAAACTAGAATTTTTAACACAATGCCAGGTGATTCATATGTACATTAAATTTTGATCAGCACTGCTTTAGGATCGCAATTAGTTTACACTGTTCTTTTCAACTAGGATGACGTAAGGTATTAAAACTTCATTATACTTCAAATGTTTAATGCTTTTCTTCTTTATTTCCACATATAACAATTACTGTTGAAATGCTCTCAGTATCCTTATCTTCTTTTTTATTAACTCTTTCCATAGTTTTTATTTAGCTGTATGATCAATTTTTATACTAATCCTATCTTCCTTTGAATTTCAGAGATTTCCTTCAGAAAATCCAAAAATTATTTTTTCTGACCACACATAAAATTATCAAGTTTTTTTACTTTCTTAGTATTTTTTTCTACTTCTAAATGAGTTGTATTACAAAAGACAGAATGTCCCAAATGTAAACTTAGCTAATTTTATTTTTTGTCCCTGCAACTGTAAAGATGTAGAAAATTTATTTCATCTCAAAATAAGGTAATCATATAACCATTGTAAAAATGGACCTGAATTTTGTCTGTTTGTTCTTTGATGAGCTGTCTTAGTTCTCTGTAGAATAACCTATGATCTCGGTCTCTGATTATTCACAACCATGATTCAAATTCAAATAGATATACTATCTACTGGTCAAACTTAAGAGCAAGAAAGTTATTATTTCTGAAATGTTGTGGAAAAGTCACATAAGTCCTCAGAGATTAGCTGCTCCATATATTAACAGCTCCAAACTTTCAATGCAGAATGTGTTTAGGGGTGACTGGCTGTTGAAAGTAGAAATTAGAGAATCTACTTACAGCTAAGTGTACATAAAAAGTATCCTATCTCTCTGAAATTTAAAAATTATTTGGAGACATTTTGAAGAATTGATGATGGTGATTAGTATGGAACTTCACTTGTATAGCAAGTTGTTTGTTATTAATTTAAATTTGTGTATATGGAAATAGAAAACAATTTAGGGACATGCATAAAGATTATTCTAAAAACATATTAAGAGTTTGTTGCAACTGAGTGAAGAGATCAAAAGAATGACAAAAGTAATAGAATGACAGTCAGTCAATTGCCCCCATCCTGATAGTGCCAACCCAAAGCCCAAAACAGCACATACTATTTCTCTTTTTATTTTGTTCTCAGTTTGGATTGAATTATACAGAATATTGTGAATTGTAAATTTAAGCTCCAAACAAGCTTTTCCTGGTCTCCATAATGAATTCAATGTCATACTGTACTTTCACTCACTGCAGTCATGTTGCTAAAGGGACAAATACTACAGATATCTTATAATGAGGAAAACTTCTTTTTCTTTCTTGAGGGAATTTTCCACCAAATTCTATTTGCATGTTACTCTAATTATTTAAACTTGCTCAAATTTAGACTATGAGGAAGGTTTTCTGTACTGTGAATTCGGTAACATCCAGTTTTTCAGTTGAGCACCCACGCAGAGTTCGTGTTTTCAGGACCAACGAAGAAAATAATTAAACAAGGGAAAGCAACTAGCTATTCCTAGGGAAAATATTTTCCCGCAATCCCCAACGTAACAGTCAAATGCATGAGGCTAACAAACTGGAAGAATTTTTGCCTAGTTTATCTAAGCCCAAATGACTTACATTAAAAGCAAATGTAGGTCCAGTTCTTGCAACTTCATACTCATTCTGTTTACAATTTCAGATTTAGAATTCTCATTTGAGGAAAGCTTATTCAAGGGATAGCTGCTATGAAGAATCAGGATAGAGTTTGGGAAAGTGAAAATCAGCCTTCCAAATATGAGACAATGAGAATTGTTTTCAGAGGGACCTGGACAAAGTCATAAAACAATATTCTGTACAAGGCTATACCACAGATGAAAAAAAATAACAAAACCAAAAACAAACAAAACCTAAAAGTCCTTCCTTTTGGGGACTTGCTATTTTCTTACCAAAAATATCCTCAACTCACTGAGTTCAACTTGCTACACAAACAACATATACTGAGATACCCAATTGCTGAATGGTTATGTGGTATAACTGACATAAATGCACATATTTGAAGTGTATGATTTTACTTTTTGATATATATATATATAAACATAGATGAATTCAGCACCACAATCAAGATGGGGAATGTGCCCATCACATGAAAAGCTTCTCGTAACGTAGATGAATTCAGCACCACAATCAAGATGGGGAATGTGCCCATCACATGAAAAGCTTCTCGTCCCCCTTTCCCTTATCCACAGCTTAGCCCCCTTCATCCCCAGGCAATCGCTAATCTACTTTGAGTCCCTGTAGAGGTGTTTGTATTTTCCAGACATTTTTATAAATGCAATGATACAGTATGCACACTCTTTTTGTCTGTCTTCCAACACTCAGGAACTTTCTTGGAGATTCATGTGGGTTATTGTGTGTCAAGAGTTTGTTCCTCTTAATTACTTAGTCACATTCCACTGTAGATATATAGCACAATATGAATGTCTGTTCACATATCGCTAGTCATTAGGGTTGTTTCTAGTTTGGGGACATATGCTTTTGTTTCTCTGAGTAAACACCTAGGATTGAAATGGTTGTGTCATATGGTAGGTGTATGACTAATTTTTTTAAACTTGCTAAACTGTTTTCCACAAGTTATACAGTTTTACACTCCCACCAGCCGTGTGTGCACATTCAAGTTGTTCCAAATCCCCTCCAACACTTGGTGTAGTCAATCTTTCCAATGTGACACATCCTAATAAATGTGTTGTGGTATTTCATTGCGTTCTAATTTTCTTTTTCCTGATGACAAATGAGGCTGAGCGTTTTTCATGTGTTTATTTGCCATCCATATATATTCTTTGATGAAGTGTCTGTTGATATGTTTTCTTATTATTGAGCTTCAGAGTTACTTTATATTCTGGATATAATTGCTTAATCAATTGTCTGATATTAAAGTATTTTCTCATAATTTTAGCTTATCTTCTAATTCTCTTAACAGTGTCTTCATTTTGATGAAGTCTAACTTAACACTTTGAACTTTTAGGAATCATGTTTTGGGTACAATAGCTAAGAAATATTTGCATAACTCAAGGATAAAAATACTTTTCTAATATTTTCTTTGAAGTTTTAAAATTTTAGGTTTATAAATTTTTAGCTGTTTTTGTATTTGGTACAAGGTATATATATCCCATTTTTAAAATTTAATATGAATGATTGATTTTTCCAACATGATTTGTTGAAAATTTTATCCTTTCTCCACAAAATTGCTTATGAACATTGTAAAAATCAATTGAGCACATGTGTATAAGCTCATTTCTTGGCACTTATTAGCTCCATTGATCAGTTTTCTAATATTTGTACCAGTACCGTACTGTCTTGAATATTGCAGCTTTAAATCTTGAAGGTATAAGTTGTAAGAAGTAAGTCCTCCAACTTTTTTTTTTTTTTCAAAGTTGCTTTGGCTATTCCAGGTTCCTAAAATCAACTTGAAAATTTTTACAAAAAAATTGATTGGGTTTTGATTGGACTTGTCTTGAATCTGCAGATATATTTTTTAAAAATAATCCTCTTTCAGAATATTAAATTTTCTGAGCCATTGACATATACAACTTCTAATGTATTTAGCTCTTTAATTTCTTTGAACAATGATTTGTAGTTTTCAGTGAAGAGTACTCATAGGTTTTTCTTTCAGATTTATCTCCAAATATTTCATATTTTTGATACTATTGAAAGTAGCATTATTATTTTCTTAATTTCTTTTCTGAGCACTAGCTGCTAATATGTAGAAATACAATGGTTTTCTGCATTGCTCTTAAATTCTTCAACCATGCCAAACACACTTAATTGTTTGAAAGGTGTTATTATAGAATCCTCCAGATTTTCTTCATGAATAAGTTTATCTTCCTTGAATTAAGAGAGTGTTACCTCCTCCTTTTTAATTTACATGCCTTTTTTTTCTTTTTATTGCCTACTTGTTCTGGCTAGAACTTCCAGGGAAATGTTGACTAGAAGTAGCAGGAATAGATATCCTTGCCTGGTTCCTGAACTTAGGAGAAAAGTATTTTTCCCTCTCATAATTAAATATGATGTTGGCTGTAGGTTTTCCAGCAAAATACTTGATTAGGTGAAGGAAGCTCCTTTCAATTTTTAATTTCCTGAGAATTTTTATCTGGAATGGATACTGGATTTTGTCAAATCGTTCTACTTCTACAGAGATTATTACTTTTCTGTTTTACTCATAGGGAGGATACATTGACCGAGTTTCAAATGATGAACCAACCTTGTTCTTGGGGAAAATTCTACGTGGTGAAGGCAAATGACTTTTAAAAATCTATAATTGAATTTGATTTCCTAAAATTTTGTTAAGAATTTTGACATCTTTGTTCATAAGCTATATCAGTTTGCTTTATTTTTTATCTCAAATACTGTAGTTTTTGTCTCCAAAAGTTTTGTTTGGATACTTTCAAATCATTCAAGTCTATGGCAGGAGATCTAGTGAAAAATACTATTTCATTCAAAACATGTTAACAATTTGTCTAGACTAAACAAATCAAAGGGTCAAATTCAAATTGCCATATGGCAAATCTAGCCATGTCCCTTCCTTTATAAATTGTTATGTCCTTGTTTTTGTACTAAAATGGTGGAATTGAATAGATGCAACAGAGACCTTTGCCCCAGAAATCAAAAACTATTTATTCTATGGCTCTTTACGGAAAATGTTTGCTAACCTCTGGTCTAGATTGGAAATGTCTAATATGTGGCCACTGTCTTAGTCTGTTTTTTTTTGTTACTTATAGGGAAATATTTGAAACTGGGTAATTTATAATAAAAAGGAATTTATTTCTTACAGTTTTGAAGGCTGGGAAGTCCAAGATCAAGGAATACATCTGGTAAATGCCTTCTTCTTGGTGGAGATCTGAAAAGTCCTGAGAGAACAAGAGCATGTTCACTTGCTCTCTTCTCCTCCTTATAAAGCTATCGGTCTACTTCCATAATAGCCCATTAATCCATTAACCCAATAATCCATGAATGGATCAATCTATTCATGAGGACATAGACCTCATGATCCAATTACATCTTAAAGGTCTCACCTTTCAAATAGCATATTGGGGATTAAGCTTAAATATGGGCTTTGGAGGAAACAAATATTCAAACCATAGCAGGCACTATCCATGCATAACATTTTAATTTTTAATCAAAAATAACTAAAATAAAGTGAATTTTAAAAATTTAGTTTCTCAGTCACTGCATTTCAACTGCTCAATAACCACGTATGGCTGCTGGGCTGATGGAGAACATTTCCATCATAACAGAAAGTTGTCTTAGACAGTGCTCTATTTAGCCTGTCCATCCCCAGAATCATCAGGAAGTTTCATCAACTACTTGCCAGCACTATCAAAAAACATGAAAGGGAAGTCAGAGAAAAATCGAGCCCACATACAACTCCTATCTTGTTAGGAAGAGAACAAAGTGTTTACCTCATTATTGAACTCTTTTATGGGTTCCGTTCAGTAAAACAGCATCTAAGAAAAGATTCTTGATTCAGGGAAACACAAAGAAAAGGGGGAGAAAAGAGCGTCTTTAGCCACTGCTGAGAAGTTTCAATGTTTATGCTATATTTAAAGTAATCTATGAAACATTTCAGTATAACTTTGTAGATTTAGAGTAATTAGTATTTTTCTTACGTTTATGGGAAGAAAAAGTATAAAAGCTTGACACTTCTGCTTGCTCATGGATTTAGTTAATAAGGTAAAAGTCATTGTGAAATGCATATCTCGCTAGTCTGCATTTAATTGGTTTATTTTTCTGACAGAGAATTGAAGAAATTTCCATGTGTTTTAATTAAGTAGGTATGCAATTTAGTGCAAAAAATTTGATCATCTCACCTAAATGCATTTAAACAAAACATGTTATATTATGTAAATAGGATTTTAAAAATAAAACATTGAGAAAATACTTCTTCTAACTGTTCCAGTTAATTTTTCTCCAGTTAATGTCTTTTATTATAATAGATAAAATATACCCATTTACAGATATTCTTATTGCAAAAGGGAGAAAATGGAAAGAATAAACAGTTGTCTGTTGCCAGGCACATTTAAAATCCAGGAGGGAAAATTCTATTAGGTTTCAAGACCTGAAAACAATTTTTTTTTGTGATTTACAACTCTGCTCTCTGGGCCCAAGACTCTATTTGTTCTTGTTCTTGAAGGGTAGCATATGTTTGCATCTGAGTAGTTTTATCAGCTTGTTTCCTGCCTGTAGAATTTGGAGAGACTGACAGATCTCTCATGTCATTCTTGCTCTGTTGCTTTCAGTTCAATGTTTTTACTGATATACCATGCTTAAAAATCTTGTGGTCACCTGTGTATGTTACAGGGATTCAGACCATTAGACAAGAGGGGTCTCCAAAGATTTTTCTGGATAATCTGTCTCTTTTCCTACTTATGGCTGAGATGGTTGAGTTGATCCTTGAGTCACATGCCTAATGTTTTTAGCAACAGTGGCCCAGATGCATACTTGGACTTCTCCACAGAGCACCTCTTTCTAATAGTGAATATCCTAATTATAGCAATTTTTTTTTTTAATGTGGATAGGCTGAGAATTTTCCAAATCATCAAATGCTGGTTATTTCTATGCTGTGACTGGTTTGGTATTTAGCCAAAGTCAAGAAAATCCCAGGCAGAATTCTCAAGATTTTTTCTGGGAATACGTCTTTGCAAGCACTTTTGCTCCTTAGATTTCAGGTATATGTACATCAAGGCACCTGAACC
>NW_007733777.1:78267-83392 GCF_000696425.1 Galeopterus variegatus
GTCTTTGCAAGCACTTTTGCTCCTTAGATTTCAGGTATATGTACATCAAGGCACCTGAACCTTAGTCTCTGTCTCCTTAACTTGACAATATCACCTGTGCTCTCTCTGTGTAGGTGTATCACAATGCTGAAATTGCCTCTAGGCAAAAAGTTGGGTTATCTCATATCTTTTCTTGTGTGTTACTCTTCTCTCATTTATAATATATTTGTACTGCCTGTTATCAAAAGTCTAGAAACATTTGTTACATATTTTGTTTGTTTTCCAAGTTTCTTACAGAAAATGGTGAATAAATTCTGGCAAGAAGTAGAAACTTAGATTTCAAACTAAATAATACTACATATACATATGACTAACCAAGAGGATATTTTCCAAAATAAGGTCCCAGCAAGGTTAAACATAAACTAATAGGAATTATTTGTATCATTAAATTTTGATTCTAAAAACCTTTTTTAAAAAACACAATTGTAAGTATAAAAAAAAAAGAAACTGTGAAAAAGTGTTTTTGTATGAAGAGTGAAGATAAGATTAATTGATTGATTTTTCTAGATCATTGCATCCTGAAAAAAGCTAATACCAGTAGTAAGCATAAATCTCAAAAGAGGCCCAGGCTACTCTCTTTTTAAATCTTTTAATAAGTGAAACAGTGTCTTCATACAGTGTAATAGATGCCCTAATTCATTCCACCTCATTCTTTAAAGCTCAAGGAGTAAACTCATGCTGATTTTCGTATGGAAAGCATATGGCAATGGAAAATGCAATCAGAAATTTTTAAGTTTCTAGTTCTGCTTTCTTGTTACATTGAGACTGGATAGCATTTCTTTGGCCAAGCATTAAGCAAAACAGAAATGAGAACAGATATGCTTTGCTTATTATTGAATAAAATTCACATGGACACAATGAGTTACATAGAAGTCAGAATATATTTTCAAGTCTAAGACAGTTAAACGGTGTCTCACTGTATAAATTTATACTTTCTTCAACCTTCAGAAATATTTAAAAGAAACAATGTAATGAAGATAAAGTTATTCAAATGAAGCAATTACATTTGCGATTCTTTTAACATAGAGAGCATACTCAACCAGAATTTTATGATAGATGTAAATCATAAGAGCATAAGACATTTGGCAGGCAATAGGGAAGTGTTTCCTTAAGGCAATTTCTTGTTGAAGTACACCTAGAGTAAGATGAGGGTGACAATGTTAAACTCTACCTGAGCCCTATGCTTCTGCAAAAGAGCAACAGTTACGATTCACAATAGCTGAGATCTGAAAATAACCTAAGTGCCCGTCGATGGTTGAATGAATACAGAAAATATGCAAAACAATAAAATGTTATATAGCTTAAAAAAAGGAGACCCTGCCATTTGCCACAAAATGTATGGACCTGGAAGACATTATCCTAAGTGGAATAAGCCAGACACAGAAGGAAAAATATTGCATAATTTTACTTATATGTGAAATCTAAAAAAAAGAGAGAAGAAAAAGAAAAAGAAAGAAAGAAAAAAAGACCAAACATGCAGAGATAGGGTAAAACAGTGTTACCAGGGTGGGGAGGAAATAGATCAAAGCACAAAGTAGCAGATGTAGGATCAACAAGTCTGGAGATCTAATATGCAATATGACAACTGTAGGTTATTGTAGTGGATTGAATTATATCTATCCAAAACTCACTGAAGCTTGAATTTTGTCTCCCAAGTTTTATGTATTAGAAACTTGGCCCCCACTTTTAAGAGGGTGGGAAGTCCTATTATGGTAGTTGAAAGGTGGAGCCTTGCAGGGGTGATTAGAGTGTATGACCATGCCATAGTAAATGGATTAAAAATGATGGTCGGGGCATGGTTCTGAGGGCTGTAAAAGAAGAGGAGAATCTGTCTTGCTCTCTCTGCTTCTACCATCTTGCAATGTGAGACCCCTGGGTCACTGTAGCCAACACCAGATGGACTTTGGACTTCCCAGACTCATATTGTATTGTTTCCTCAGGCCAATCAGTCCTTCACATTTTAATAACAGATAATTTAAAAAGACATTTGGGTGATGTCAGGACCCTTTGTTTATTTGCAACTGAGAAGTTTCAGTGGGCCATTACTGCTCTGAGCCCTGGTTAATCTATTTCCCGCTTTTTTAAGATTAAGAAGCAGCTTGATGTCTTACTACAGGAAGTACCCAGACACTTAGACATTCTATATTATTCTTCATGTCAGCTTGAAAATGGATCAATATATGCCTGAATTTATCTCTTTCTTATGGTAACTTTCTTATGAAAGCAAGGAATAACCAGCATACGCTGACATTCTCTCTCCAACCATCTTCCTCAGACCTCAAGATTCAGAAGGCTGCAATTCAAGTTATTGCAGTCAACAATTTTTACCAAGTGTTTTGACACTTTATAAAATAAAAACTGCATATTTCCAAACTTCAACATCTAATTCTTTATTGCCCTCTTTGTAACTATTAAGTTAATGCTACATAATTTAGCTTTTCTAAATTATGCATCACCTTCTTCTACGAATATCTGTGTTAGTTAAAATACACTAATCTGGGGCCGGCCTGGTGGCGCACTGCTACAGTGCACCGCTTGGGAAGTGCAGCGGCGCTCCCACCGAGGGTTCGGATCCCACATACAGACCGACCGCTCACTGGCTGAGCGAGGTGCAGGAGCAACACCGAGGGTTGCGATCCCGTTGCCGGTCCCGGTCCGGTACGGGCGTGACACTGAGGGTTGCAAAAAAGACAAAAAGGAAAAAAAAAATACACTAATCTGGATAAAGGCAGGTTCTGCTATAATATCAATTTTGTTCATTACCATTCTTGTTTCTATAGAACAGGATTATAATGACTAAAGGGTACAAATAGCTAGATCCAAATAGCCACATAATTAAAACCCTTTCATTTGCCACAGCTATGTGTCTTCTAGCTTTATTATGGAGAAGCTAAATTCAATTCAACGGATTTTTTTGGATGCATATTAGTCATTTTAGTGACAAAAATCAATAAGTTAAAATCTTCATAAGTAGTTTTGAATTTAGTGAAGATGGACACAAAAATAGAAATTATTTATTTATTTTTGTCTTTTTCTGTGTCCGGCAACGGATCGCAACCCTCAGTGTTGCCCCCGTACTGGANTCACCTGTGCTCTCTCTGTGTAGGTGTATCACAATGCTGAAATTGCCTCTAGGCAAAAAGTTGGGTTATCTCATATCTTTTCTTGTGTGTTACTCTTCTCTCATTTATAATATATTTGTACTGCCTGTTATCAAAAGTCTAGAAACATTTGTTACATATTTTGTTTGTTTTCCAAGTTTCTTACAGAAAATGGTGAATAAATTCTGGCAAGAAGTAGAAACTTAGATTTCAAACTAAATAATACTACATATACATATGACTAACCAAGAGGATATTTTCCAAAATAAGGTCCCAGCAAGGTTAAACATAAACTAATAGGAATTATTTGTATCATTAAATTTCGATTCTAAAAACCTTTTTTAAAAAACACAATTGTAAGTATAAAAAAAAAAGAAACTGTGAAAAAGTGTTTTTGTATGAAGAGTGAAGATAAGATTAATTGATTGATTTTTCTAGATCATTGCATCCTGAAAAAAGCTAATACCAGTAGTAAGCATAAATCTCAAAAGAGGCCCAGGCTACTCTCTTTTTAAATCTTTTAATAAGTGAAACAGTGTCTTCATACAGTGTAATAGATGCCCTAATTCATTCCACCTCATTCTTTAAAGCTCAAGGAGTAAACTCATGCTGATTTTCGTATGGAAAGCATATGGCAATGGAAAATGCAATCAGAAATTTTTAAGTTTCTAGTTCTGCTTTCTTGTTACATTGAGACTGGATAGCATTTCTTTGGCCAAGCATTAAGCAAAACAGAAATGAGAACAGATATGCTTTGCTTATTATTGAATAAAATTCACATGGACACAATGAGTTACATAGAAGTCAGAATATATTTTCAAGTCTAAGACAGTTAAACGGTGTCTCACTGTATAAATTTATACTTTCTTCAACCTTCAGAAATATTTAAAAGAAACAATGTAATGAAGATAAAGTTATTCAAATGAAGCAATTACATTTGCGATTCTTTTAACATAGAGAGCATACTCAACCAGAATTTTATGATAGATGTAAATCATAAGAGCATAAGACATTTGGCAGGCAATAGGGAAGTGTTTCCTTAAGGCAATTTCTTGTTGAAGTACACCTAGAGTAAGATGAGGGTGACAATGTTAAACTCTACCTGAGCCCTATGCTTCTGCAAAAGAGCAACAGTTACGATTCACAATAGCTGAGATCTGAAAATAACCTAAGTGCCCGTCGATGGTTGAATGAATACAGAAAATATGCAAAACAATAAAATGTTATATAGCTTAAAAAAAGGAGACCCTGCCATTTGCCACAAAATGGATGGACCTGGAAGACATTATCCTAAGTGGAATAAGCCAGACACAGAAGGAAAAATATTGCATAATTTTACTTATATGCTGCTGTACCGTACTTCTTCTACGAATATCTGTGTTAGTTAAAATACACTAATCTGGGGCCGGCCTGGTGGCGCACTGCTACAGTGCACCGCTTGGGAAGTGCAGCGGCGCTCCCACCGAGGGTTCGGATCCCACATACAGACCGACCGCTCACTGGCTGAGCGAGGTGCAGGAGCAACACCGAGGGTTGCGATCCCGTTGCCGGTCCCGGTCCGGTACGGGCGTGACACTGAGGGTTGCAAAAAAGACAAAAAGGAAAAAAAAAATACACTAATCTGGATAAAGGCAGGTTCTGCTATAATATCAATTTTGTTCATTACCATTCTTGTTTCTATAGAACAGGATTATAATGACTAAAGGGTACAAATAGCTAGATCCAAATAGCCACATAATTAAAACCCTTTCATTTGCCACAGCTATGTGTCTTCTAGCTTTATTATGGAGAAGCTAAATTCAATTCAACGGATTTTTTTGGATGCATATTAGTCATTTTAGTGACAAAAATCAATAAGTTAAAATCTTCATAAGTAGTTTTGAATTTAGTGAAGATGGACACAAAAATAGAAATTATTTATTTATTTTTGTCTTTTTCTGTGTCCGGCAACGGATCGCAACCCTCAGTGTTGCCCCCGTACTGGA